>NC_048291.1:249977-322491 GCF_009762535.1 Notolabrus celidotus
AGTTTATTCAGTTTGCTCTCAGGAGAGATAAGGACGTGGAGCAGGGAGAGATCAATGAAGGAAGGCTAAAGAAGGACGACAAGTGGAATTAAAGAAACCACAACCCTGGAACAGAAACCTGAGGATACTTCTCAAAGAAGTCATCATGAGGGAACAAGTGTTAACTTGTTCCCTCATGATGACTTATCAGAATGAGGCAGCAGCAGGAAATAAGATTTCACCTGAGATAGTCTCAACAAGACCTGCTGCTGTCACCTGTTTAAGTTTGAGACGTTTCTGAGGAACCTGAGGAGGAAATACTAAACTTAGACCGCAGGGTTTCTTTCCCTTAAACTCCTAAAGGCTGCAGGGAAAGAGGAACACTTCACTAACTCAGTGGAACAACAAGAGGTGATTAAAGAGGAGCCCAGAAGTGACGATACATTTTTGAAAACATGAACACAAGATGGATGAGACGCTGTCGATCGAGTACTGACAAGAATGAGGAAGAGAGAGCACATCTCTCCCCAAATCTAGAATAGAATTTAAAATCCTTCTTCTGACCTACAAACCTCTTCATGATCAGAGTCCTTCATATCTTAAAGAGCTCATAGTGTCCTGTTACCCCTCTAGACCTCTACGCTCCAACATGCAGGCCTGCTCATCGTACATACAGTCTCTAAAAGTAGTGTGGGAGGTAGAGCCTTCAGTTATCAGGCCCCTCTCCTTTGGAATCATCTACCAGTCAGGGTCCGGGAGGCAGACACCCTCTCTACTTTTAAGAGTAGGCTTCAAACTTTCCTTTTTGATAAAGCTTATAGTTAGAGCTGGATCAGGCTTGGATCAGGCTTGGACCAGGTCTTAGTTATACTATCAGGTGTGGATGTGAGTGTTCCTGCTTTTAAATCAGATGTTTGGAAAACCCTTCTTAGATAAGATAAAATAAGACTCCTTTATTCTTCCCACAACAGGATAACTTCATGAGATTGATCCACTGAAAGGACTTCACAAGTGGAAGTAAAACGAGGCGCTGGGTTGAGATGAAAACACACGATCACATATTAAAGCATGCAGAGTAATAAAAGACCAGCAGACTGAAGGAAGGGCTTTAAGTGTACTCTAAGCTTTAGGGAGGACAGAACTGGTGCAATGAAATCTAATCACAGAGAGGTGCAGGACTGAGAGGAGGGTGACTCAGCACTTCCTGCAGGTTTGTTGTTATTTATAGTCGTAAGACGAGTTCAGACTGGAAACCTGAACTGCCTCATGGCTGGAGGTGATTCCAATCAGTCTGAGGATTTAGATCTGATCCCAGACTCTGGATTTCATCACTCACAGATACAACGCACCGAGACGACATCACATCAAAGACGAGTCTGCAGTGCACCAGCTCGTGTTTGTTTCACTGCTGCACCTCTGAAACCGACTCCAGCCTCCAAAGTTCAAACCCTGAAACTCTGGGTCTGGTGTCAGGTGTGAAAGAGGAAGCACATCCTCACAGCCGAGGAGCAGGAAGTGTGAGCTGCAGAGACCTGTCCTCAAACCGTGACAAACTGAGACAGGAGGTGATAAGAGTCTGTGAGTCAGACGTGATGAATCAAGGCCAGGTTATAACCAGGATTATGTATAGTGAATGGGTGGCTATGTGAGTGAGAGGGAACTCACAGGGTGAGCAGGACCCTGACTCAAAGGGGGCAGGGTCCTGCTCCCCCTGCAGAGGTAAAGAGAACCTCTGTGTCCTCTGAGAGGTCACACTCTTGGTTTAGTGATGTAGTTTGATGGTTAACATCAGAGCGATGTTTCTACATCTTTATCTTTAGAGAGCTCCATCCTTTCAGGATCCTCTCTGTGAATCAGCAGATACTCTGAATAACCATCAGGGTCTGTCAGAGGTGAAAACTAGCATTTTAGTTTGGAGTGTAAAACCCCTTTTTGACCAACGTGAACCTGGTTCTTGTTCTGGGCCGGGCTCACGCTGGTTTGGAGCTGGTTCAACATGTGAACCAACTCAGCACCCGTTTGTTTTTCCCGCCCCTCAAAACCCGTGGAAGAGGCACGCCATGACATCACTCCTACGTGAACGCTTTTCCTCAGCAGAGCTAACAAAAACTTTCACTCATGACAACAAAGATGGCCGACAACCTAGCATGCTTACTGGTGTTGCTCCTGTCTTTTTGGAATCACATGAGGAGAACTAATCCAACTTTACCAACACTTCTGTGCTGCTCGTCGTGCTTTACATGGACGGCAACTTCACCCCTCACCCCCTCGCCCCCCCACCGCTCACCCCTCACCCCTCACCCCCCCAGCCCCTACCCCCACCCCCTAACCCCACCCCTCACCCCCACCCCTCACCTTGAAATGCTGAGTTAGCATTTCAACATAATGATATTATGATTTAAAAACGATCTTAAAAAGCATCTGTCACTGCTGGGACTCCATATGAACACATGAAAACTTCAGGACACCTCAAAGAGAGTGAAAGTGTACTAACTGGAGTCTCCAATGATGAGCAGTTTAAAGAGATGATTGTAGTCCTTTCCCGCCATCTGCACGGCCTCTGACTGGACGTCCCAGTGAAATCAGTCCCCCGGAGGAGGCGCTCCTCTTTATCAGTGTTTCTGTGTTTGCTCCCACTTCCTGACGCTACGAGCTCAGAGCAGAACGAGTCCAGCGCTCGTGCTGATGAGAGGACATTTCCAGTTGAGAATCTGCACTTTGTGTAAAGTCTCAGCGCTAAAGTTCACATCCCTTCCTCTGGTTTCAGAGTGAAACCACAGCAGCCAGCAGAGAGTGAAGCGCGTCTGTAAAGCTCTGAACTAATGATTCATTCTGGACCGTGGAGCGGGATCGCATGCTGCCACCTTAGTTCCAGTTCCACCCAGTGACGGTCCGGCGGGGGATTTCCAGCTGGTGGGGACTCAGAGAGTTCTGCATTGATTTGTTAAATTCACAGTTATGTCAGTGTAGTGTGGACACTCCCTCGTTTCTGTCATGTATGTCTTCACGCGAGTCTCTGCATGAAGACACTGAAGGCCACACATCTAAGACTCTGTGCTGGAGGGATCCTGTGGTGGGGACTCTGACAGCTTAATGCAGGGTGGAGATGATCAATCATGAATCCAGTTACTGTGCTGAGCTCCTCCGCTGCTCACTCATTAACTCCATCCCTTTTTAAGACACGCTGAGCTGTTCCTCGTTTTCACTCCAGGTCAGTAGTGGTTACATCTGATCCCTCAATCCCACATCAGTTCCTCTGGTGGGCGGGCGAGCAGTCATCCGTTCCCTGTTTCGTTACATGAGGAGGACTCTCGCTTCTTCTTTCTTTAGGTGCTAAACAGAGACACAGGTAGAAGAAGTTATTAAATCATAAAATGTGCTGCATGCAGTGTGTGTGCCCCTCCTTGAAGAAACCTCCCTGCTCCTCAAACAACAGCTGAGTCACTAAATATAACTTCCTCATCCCGCCTGATCCGCCCTCGTCCTGGATCTTAACAGGGTTAGCAAGGTAGCAGCATCAGAAGCTCCCAGGCTCTCCTGCTGTCTCTGCCTTTTCCTGACTCACTGAGTTAAACATGGAAGTTAGAAAAACACGAGCTTGTTAAGGTTTCAGCAGCTTTCCATGAAAACAGGAAAGACCGTCGCTGGCTCTCAGAGTCAGGAACCGAGCTTTGTGAGGGGGTATCCAAGAACTGGTGCGTCCTCCTTTCAGTGACAGGCCTCACTTTAGAAACAGAATTTAAGTTAAAGTTAAAATATGTTTATTATTTATATAATGAAATTATTACATACAGGTTTCCTACAGTTATTATGAAGTGTAATTATAATATTAAAATAAATTCTAGGGCATCTTATGGTGGTGATCAAAACATGTTGTTTTGTTTCTTTTTTAAGATAAGATAAGATACTCCTTTATTTGTCCCACAGCGGGGAAATTTAAGAAGTTTTTTTACTGAACATTTGTAAATAAGATAAGATATCCCCAGGGAAAGTTTAATCAACAATACTCTTAAATAATTAAAAATAAAATAAGTAAAAATAAAACTAGATAAATAAAGAGAATACAACTATAAGAGATATACTAAATAATAATAAATAATAATAATAAATAAATATTAAATAAATAATACAATGACAAACACTACGGACAAACAAATCCAAACACCCTAATAAATAAAAGAGACGAGGAGAAAATATAAAACAAGAACATGAATGGGACATATAACTGATGCTAATATATAAATAAAAATATATGCAATATTTCAGATGCTAACATCCTCTCCAAGAAACTCTTTAAGAAGGTCGGCTGTTTTAATTGTTTTTTTGCTGCCAATCAATTCAAGGGTTTAAAAGTGTAGTTTTATTTCTTGTACATAAACAGGGAAATAATTACATTTACCATAATATAGTATCCTTACATTTACAGTCATTTTTTAAACATATCTAAAATAAATTATAACAGCCTCACAGTCAATAATAACATTGTTTGTAGTTTTACACATAAAGGTTGGGACCACAGAGTGGAGGTGACCAAAACATGTTTAATGTACTTCCGTGGTTCTCATGACGTTTACCTGAAGCTTGCCTCTGATTGGTTAGTTCTGTGACGTGTGATTGAGTGACAAGGAAGTGTTTATAAAGTGTTACTGAGAAAGTTATCCTTTCCTGTTAAAGGATATCTTTTATAGAATTAAAAACCGTACATGTCGTTTAAGTCGGCTTGGTGTGATTTTAAAAACTGCTTCTCTTTTGATAAATATATCACACTAACAGATTTAGGTGGTGCCCGTAATGGAAGACAGCTGTTAGCAAACAACAGCAAATGACTTACTTTAAGTGTAAATCAGCTTTTTATTTAACATCCACCTATGCCGAATTAAAGACTAACACCTTTAGTTGAAGATAAAATCCTGATTTATAACAGAAAGGAACAGAAAACCCTCCAAATGACACGATAAAACTGATATCGCAAGGTTTTGAACGTAGTTCGGCTGAAACGGTTGCTATGACACAACCCGTTCTAACTGAGCCGTTGAAACAATGTGATGTCACCTTGTGCGACGCGTTCAAGAGCGTGGTTAACCAAACCTCCGCAGAGAATGATGTGATTTTAGGAAATCAAAGTCACAGACGCTCCTATAAGTATTAAAGTTACTTCTATGAGCATGTCAGAACGAGTTAAAGGACGCTTCTCAATTCGGCATACATTAGAAAACTATATCAGATGTGTTTGGATGATTAATTAGCTTTTATTTAGATAGTCACTGGACTTGTGGCTACTACAGCCCTACTATAACGCGCCGTCGTGAGTTAAATGTAAGGACAGATTGCTCCTGATTGTTTCGCCGTTGTAGTGAAGAAACAACAACACTATATAAAATGACTGATTGGTGTTTTATATGGTTGAACCCGAAACAGCGACAGGACCTACTGATTTGGATCCAGCCTGGAGTGACGGTCAGTGGGCCTGACCCCGGCCTGCCTCTGGCTCCTGATGCCAAGACGTCAGAAAACTTCTCCCTCCTTCAGGAAACTTTAAACAACTCGAGAATAAAATCAAACTCACTCTGCTCCCTTTGTTGTGTTTGTTATCCTGAGGCTGGTTCATGGTTACTGTTCCCCGGTAGGCGTTGTTCTTAAGTCCCGGAGGAGTGATCTGGATCCCCGCTCCGGTCGGAATGTCTCCCCGCCGACCACACCTGACTGTCTGCAGCTGATGACCCATTCTCATCATCTGATGCTGCGTTCACGTCATGTGGGAAAAACCAAGCAATGCAAACTGGGTGGGACAACTTTAGGATTACGTCATTTTGATTTGATTTACTTTAATTAGTGATTCACTGAAAATATTATAAAGGCTACACGAATAAAAATCAACAAAGTGGTAAAAAAAACAAGTTTATGGTTTATTTGAATAATAATAACAACTTTATTTATATAACACCTTTAAAAACAAATGTTTACATAGTGCTTTGACAAACAAAGAGTGGTTCAAATAACAGAGTAAACATTTGCACAGTTAAATGTTCTCCTGTTTGTCTTCTTTAACATTTCCTTATTGCTGTTTCCTGATTGTCTTGTTCCATGTATTTTATGTTCATGGTCACTTTCTCAGAGACGGTCATATCATCATGTCTTTATGTAGCCTTTAGTCATTTTAATCATATGGTGCTATTTATACTTTTCTTTCCTTCTTTTCTTTCCTGTTTGTGTTTTGGTTTCTTCTCTCCCTTCTTCTTTTATTTTTTGTTTTTGTTTAATCTTGATCTTTTTAGGGAGCTTTTTTAACATCTGGCAAAGGACTGCGGGTGTAAACTAGCCTCTTGGCTAACTCTAGCATATTTACAGAAGTGTTAATTAATGGTCATTTTAAATGGAAAATAAATAAACACATTTTGACAGACAGAGAGGAGGAATTTTAACAATGCAAAACAAAATGCAGCAAAGATACGGTGGCCCTGAAGGACAAAACACATTCACATAAGAGGAAACACTTTTACAAAGTTGGAGACAATTTTACATTTTATAAAACAAAATTATATCAGCAAAACACTTTTACTAAGGCCAAAACAAATTTACATAAGATGAAACACTTTTACAGTTTCTGAAACAAATAAACATTTCATTTTTACGGAAAGGGAACGTACCGAATACTGGAAGTGATCCTGAGGTGATAAAGTGATGGAGTGATGGAGTAATTTAGTGATGGAGCGATGGAGTGATGGAGTGATGGAGTAATTTAGTGATGGAGTAATTTAGTGATAAAGTGATGGAGTGATGGAGTGATGGAGTAATGGAGTGATGGAGTAATTTAGTGATGGAGTGATGGAGTAATTTAGTGATGGAGTGATGGAGTGATGGAGTAATTTAGTGATGGAGTGATGGAGTGATGGAGTAATTTAGTGATGGAGTGATGGAGTGATGGAGTAATTTAGTGATGGAGTGATGGAGTGATGGAGTAATGGAGTGATGGAGTGATGGAGTGATGGAGTAATGGAGTGATGAGTGAGGGGTCACTTAGTTTGTTTTGATGGAAAGAAACCAAACAGAGATGGACATGGTTTACATATCAGGACATCCTCAGGTCTCACCGAGAGGTGTCAGACCTCAGATGAAAAAGCCTCAAGTCTCCGGGAAAGCTCCGTCATATCTCCACATAACCTTCATCATGTCAGAATCCAGGTGAGACATCCTCAGACCACATCGCCTCAGACCACATCGCCTCAGACCAGATCGCCTCAGACCACATCGCCTCAGACCAGATCGCCTCAGACTAGATCGCCTCAGACCAGATCGCCTCAGATGAACCGGAGTCAGGCTAAACTGAGTCAGACTAAACGTAGAGGTGTTCTGTTGTTTGTAAATTTGTCTCCCACTTTTTAAAACTATTTCATCTTTAGTAAATTTGTTTCCTTAAATGTAAATTTGTTTTGGCCTTGATGAAAGTGTTTTCTGATGTGATTTTGTTTTATAAAATGTAAATTTGTCTCCAACTTTGTAAAAGTGTTTGATCTTTGGTAAATGTGTTTTGTCCTTCAGGGCCACCGTACATTAGAGATATGTAAAGACTAACGTGTCAGTGGAATAAATCTCCTGGATGTAGAAACATTTCGGTCATTTCAAGAGAAAGCTGTTTAAGATCAGAGATTTATGCAGAACGAAACTAAAGACAATGACACAGCTCAGACTGATGTCGCCATCCCAGTTTTAAAATTGCAGATGAAGCTAAATTCAGTTTCCTGTCAGTTAAGATTGAGTAATATTTCCGTTGACTCTCCGTTACCCTGACGTAAACACTCTGACTACTTTTAAATATGTCAGCAGTAAGTTGGTCATCCTGTCGCAATTTCCTCGTGTCACCAGCAGTACCTTTAGGGAAGGTGAGATATATATATATATATATGCTAATGCATGTTTAATGTGTAAAAAAGGCACAAACGACCATGGACTAAAATGTACAATGTGTTTTATTACTATTAACCATTTCAACAAAGAAATTAATCACATTTCAGTTCCTGTTACATCCGTTACATGGTCAGAACCAGAACACAGACAGCTCATATCTACAGGTAGAATGCAACCAACAGAACAAGCACAGAGGAGAATCATTAGAGTTACATGTCACTGATGGTGAACGTGGCGTGCACGTTCCTGTATAAGCCGGCCTCGGGGCCGTCGCTGCTTCAAACAAACATGGTTGAGAAGTTGTGCTGCGGCTCAGAACCAGTGCACTGACATTCACAGTTGGATCTCTTCTAGTCCGTGTTGTAGTCCAGTTTAAACCGCCGGGCGCTGAGCGGTGAAATAACTCAGAGAGGGGAAAGTAAAGCGTGTCGAGGAGGTGGCGTCTCATTTTCTCCGTCTGCTGCTGGACGTTCGGCTCGGCGACTGACGGCTGCCCGTCCTACGAAGGAGAAGAAGACGGATTCAATCATTAGAATTCATTAAGACAGAAAGTTTCACACAGCTTGTTCCCTATCCAGTGCTGCAGGTTTAAGAAGCAGAGGGAAGAAGAGATTATTAATCCACAGGGGGAGAAGAGAGAAAGTCAAAGCAGCAGGGTGCATGCAACGAGGATAAAGTGACCACAGGCAAAGTGAGGTCACATGATAAAGTTAGTGAGGGGTGCAGCAGAGGGCGCATCACAAAGTTATAACCATAGTCTGTTTAATTAATGGATGTAGTCTCCGTGACGTCATCCATCTGTTTCTGAAGCGCTGTTCTGAGGCCAATCGGCGGAGGCAGCCGTGTTGGAAATGTTGAACTCAACCTAACTGCTGTTGACGATTAGGACTTAAAGAGGCGGGCTTTGAGCCTCCTCGCCAACAGCTACAGTGTTCCCGCCTGTCAATCAAGTCAGCTGTGCCTCTCATTGGAAGACTAGTAATCTCAATATCTTTGAAATGACCGCGTTATGAAAATATTCATAAAGAGTGTGAGCCGATGAAGAAATGATCTATCCAGACTCCACTGGTCTTTTCAACCAGACTGTAAACATGTTTATATCTGCTGTAAAGATCGGCTCTTTGAATGGGTGTGTGTGTGGTTTCCAGTGTTTCTTGAGCCAACCTCTAGTGGACCCTCAATGAACTGCAGTCAGACTATGTCAGACTGCATGTCAGACTGCATGTCGGACTGCATGTCAGACTGCATGTCAGACTGCATGTCAGACTGCATGTCAGACTGAAGACTGCATGTCAGACTGCATGTCAGACTGCATGTCAGACTGAAGACTGCATGTCAGACTGCATGTCAGACTGCATGTCAGACTGCACGTCAGACTGAAGACTGCATGTCAGATTGCAAGTCAGACTGCATGTCAGACTGCACGTCAGACTGAAGACTGCATGTCAGACTGCATGTCAGACTGAAGACTGCATGTCAGACTGCATGTCAGACTGCATGTCAGACTGCATGTCAGACTGCATGTCAGACTGCATGTCAGACTGCATGTCAGACTGAAGACTGCATGTCGGACTGCATGTCAGACTGAAGACTGCATGTCAGACTGTATGTCAGACTGCATGTCAGACTGCATGTCAGACTGAAGACTGCATGTCAGACTGCATGTCAGACTGCATGTCAGACTGCATGTCAGACTGCATGTCAGACTGCATGTCAGACTTCCTGCTGCGGGTACAGACCTGCGGCTCTGTGAGGTCGGCGCTGCTCTCATGTACCTTGGAGGAGAATAACTGAGCGAGCGGGAATCTCTCAGCGAGTCGGCCGGCACCCTCCCAGGTCTGTCCGGGCTGTGAGGAGAAAACACACAGTGGACGGGTCAATCAAAGAAAGCAGAGAGAGAGATGTAGAGAGAGAGATAGAGAGAGAGATAGAGAGAGATGTAGAGTTTGTAGTTCTCCTCCTCTCACCTGTTATTCTTTGTTTCCTTCTCGTTCTCTGATGAAGAGGAGGATGAAGATGAGCTTGGAGCTTTGACTGCTTTGCTGTAAAAAGAGAAACAAGGGATGAGAGTCAGAGGAACATCTTTCTTTAGTCTCTCCTTCGCGTTCTAACTCTGCCGTCTCATACTCACTCCTTCCCTGGCTCCGCCTCCGAGTCAGAGCTGTCCGAGGAGGAAGATGAAGAGGAGGAGGAAGAGGAGGAAGAGGACGAAGAGCTGGAACTGGAGCTGCTGACCCTTTTGGTTACTTTGTTGGCGCTTGCTTCCTTCCCGTTCACCGCGCTCTCACCCCTGACGGTTTGGTCTGACGGTTTAGGGGCGGGCGCCGGGGACTCCTTCCTGCTTGGACCACGTGACGGCTGTTTGCTTTCTGATTGGCTGGCAGCCGGAGACCTCCTGGAGGCCACTTCAGAGCGCCGTGGATCTGACGGCGGTCCTCTTTGACCTGATGCCGGAGCATGAGAGGAGTCTCTGGACGGTCGCTGTGAAGACGAGGAGCGGCTCTTCTCCTCTCTGTCCTCCCTCTTCTCGTCTCTCCTCTCTGTCGGTGCTTTCGTGTCTTTAATCTCTCGCTGTGGAGAAGGAGAGGATGAAGAGGAAGAGGAGGAGCTGGAAGAGGAGGATGATGAGGAGGACCTGCTGGGTTTAGGAGCTTCTTTTGGTGGAATACGCTCCTTCTCCTTCTCCCTCTCTCTCTGTCTCTCTTGTTCTAACTCCCTCTGTCTCATCCTCTCTTGTTCCCTTTCTCTCGCTCGCTCTCTGGACAAGGAGCGACTGGTTCTCCTCCTGCGCTGTGGAGACGGAGAGCGACGCAACCTGAGGAGGAAAGAACAAAACGTTTATACTAATGAGATTTTAAAGTCTGCTTCCTTTCTGCATCAGTGAGAATTAAGAGGTTGGAGGACTCAGGGTCTAAATTTAGTCCAGGGGTAGATAATCTCCCCCATAAAAAGCCCCTGCTAGGGGGGTAGTACTTTTCAAAGGTCCCGGGACTTTCAGGGGGCGGGGCCTGCAATGCTGAACGTGTCTGATTGGTAGATTACCCTCAGTGTTTTTATTCCTCCCTCCGTCCACAATAACATCACACACATCTGTGATTCTCTTGATTTCTGGGTGGGATTTCACAGCCCACCGTGAATGCGTCTCTCCTCCCGGTGTTCCGGTTTTAAAAGTGACCCTGTAAACTAGAGACCTTCAGCTGAACGTGTCAGTGTTTGTGGAGTTTACACAGCTGTTGAAACACAGAGGGAGTTCCTGGGAATGCAAACTAGTTTAGTTTTTATTAAGATTTCAAAATATCCTCATCAGATATTTAATGATGGTCTAAAGACGTTTATGAGGGATGCATCCGGCTGAGAGTCTCCAGTTAACAGGGTCGCCGTTTAAACCAAAACACCGGGCGATCTCTGCGATCACGGCTTTTTGAGTTCTAAAGGATTTTAAAGCCGTGTTGAAACGTCTTTGCTACTCGCGCTTATCTCCTCTCACGTGTTGATTCAGTGAATCCATCTGTGATGAAATATAGCACCATCTAAAACAGACCAGCTGAGTCTCTTCATGCTAACAGGCTAACTGTTGTGTTGCTCAGAATGATACCTGCCTGTCCGTCTGCTTCTATGGGGTCATCTGTGATGAATGGCATTCCTCTTTGTGTTACTGCCCTCTACTGGTCTGGTGGTGTAGTGCATTTACTTTTTGTCCTCCATACGTCACTGGCCTGATTTACACAATCTACCCGGGACTTCAGCCCGCGGTCCAAACACAGACAACAATGGGGGACCAGGAACCTTTTAGTTCAGGGGGAAGTAGTTTAGGGGGCTAAAAGACGCCGGGACTCTTGGTGGAAATGCACCTTCATGTGACCCCTTACCTGCTGGGTGGGCTTCTCCTCCTTGGACTTCTGCTCCTGCTCCTCCTGGTAACCCGCTCCCTCTCTCTGTCTCTGTCCCTCTCTCGGTCCCTCTCTCGGTCCCTCTCTCTGTCCCGTTCTCTGTCCCTCTCTCGGTCCCTCAGCCTCTCTCTGTCGCGGTCTGACCTGGCCATCGGTGGAGATGCTGTCCTGGATCGGGACGGGGGTTCCTGATACTGCCGTGGTGGAGTGCGACGTGCTGGGGAGGCCGGTTTCTGAGGAGGGGAGCGTGAAACCCTTCTAGCTGGAGGGCTGGACCTCACAGGCCTCCTGGCTGCCTCTCTCTCACGCCCTCTCTCTCTTTCACTGACTCTAGACTCCGTCCTGGTCTTCTCTGCCTCGGGCTCAGACGGGGAGACTCGGCTGCTGCCCCTGCCCGGTTCGGCTCTCTTTGGCGGGGAGGACGGAGGAGGACTGGGGCTGTCCATCTGTGAGGGGCTGTAGCGCTCCTGTCCTCTGGTGTTGGAGGAGCCTCTCTCTGTGGGAGCTCTGTGGGAGCCTCTCTCCCTCTCTCGTTTGTCTCCTCCTTCATCCCTCTCTTTCTGAGCCCGCCGCTCTCCCTCAGACGCAGCTGAAGGACTCTCCTTTTTCCCGTTGGCCAGATACCTCTGGACCGCCGCACCGATGGCCATGTTGGCGTTTTTCGGGGGGCTGCTTTTGTCCCGACCGGTCGAGCCAGCTTCCTTGCTTTTCCCTCCTTTCCCTTCATCTTCAGAGGAAGAGGAGGATGAAGAAGAGGATGAAGAAGAGGAAGAGGAGCTATCACTATCACTGTCACTGCTGCTACCACTACTGCTGCTACCGCTGCTGCTGCTCTCCTTCCTTTTCTCCGCCTGTTTGGCCGCAGGTTTCTCCTTCCTCGGCGGGCTCCTCGTCTCCTCCTTCCTGGCGTTCGTATCTCCTTTCTCTGAAGTCCTCCCTCCATCTCTCCGGCGCTCTGCAGACGCTCGGACGGCCTCCTCTCTCTTTCTGCCTCCGTCTTGAACCGACTCTCTGTCGTGTTCCCTCGTCTTGTTCTGAGGCCGCTCCCTCTCCTCTCCCCTCCTCTCTTCATCCCTCTCTCTCTGACGCCCCGTGGCGACAGGAGAGCGAGGAGGAGGTGACACAGAACCACGGGGCGGCGGTCCTTCCCTTCTTCTGTCGTTCTTCTGCTGGTAAGGAGACCCCTCTCTCTCCTGCCTCCTCCCCCCTTCTCTCCTGGTGTCCCATTCACTCTGACCCCGAGAGGGTGCGTCTCTATCAGTCCTGCGCTCCCTCTCTCCACTCCTCTCCTGCCTTGGCCTTTCCTTCTCAGGCAGAGGAGAGGGGGATGAAGAGTCATGTCTTGTCTTTCTCTCCTGCTTGTTTCTGTCTTTTTCTCTACTCCTCTCTCTCCTCACATCCTGTTTCGGAGGAGGAGGAGGAGGAGAGGGAGAGGAAGATGAGGAGGAGTCATGTCTGGTCCTCTGAGGAACACTCTCCTTTCCTTTGTCCCTTCTTTCCCTGCTCCTTGATTTCCTCCCTCTCTCCATATCTCTGCTCCTGGACGTCCTCCCTTTCTCCATGTCTGTGCCCCTTGTTTGCCTCCCTTTCTCCACCTCCCGGCTCCTAGACCTCCTCCCTTTCTCCACCTCCCTGCTCCTAGACCTCCTCCCTTTCTCCACTTCCCTGCTCCTGGACCTCCTCCCTCTCTCCCTCCTGTTTTCTTTGCTCCTCGATCTCCTTCCCTTCTCTACTTCTACACTCACTGACCTCCTCCCTCTCTGCCTCTCGTCTTCTTTGCTCTTCGAGAGTCCCCCTTTCTCCATCTCTCTGCTTCTGGAGCGTCGCCCCCGGTCTGTTTCGTTTTCTACGCTCCTTGAACGCCTCCTCTTCTCGCTCTCCTTCGGTTTGCTTCCAGGTTGTCTCCCTTTCTCCGCCTCTCTGCTCTTCTCTGGCGGAGGAGGAGAGGGGGATGAGGAGTCATGTCTCCTCTTGGAGGTCTTCTCCAGCTCCCTCTGTGGTTCTTTTTCTCTCTCAAAGTTTGGCCTCTTCTAGATGTGAGAAGAAAAGATTTAAGATGAATTAAAGATTGAATTCAAAGTGAAATACCACGAGCTCCAGGCGTCAAACTTCAGCCTCACCCCTTCGCCTCCATGATGGTGTGGACTCTGCTCCTCGTAGCCCCGCCTCCTCCTGTCCGGGGATCTTCCTTTTCTTCCTTCATCAGTTTTCCTTGCAGCTTGTTCTTGCTGCTTCTCCTGCTGGCGTGATCTCGGAGGAGGAGCTGGAGACGAGCTGTTAGAGGAAATACATAAAGCACAAACTGAAACATCCAAAGTTTGAACACTCGAGTTCAAGGTCGCAATGCATTCTGGTACATGGTGGAAGCTTTCTCTGAAATGTCTTGATTCACATCGGAGGAGATCGAAGCCGTCACATCATCATCTCGTACCTGTGGGCGGAGCTGGAGGAGACACTCCTGCGTTGCACGGCCTTTGCTTTTGGAGGACTGGAACCGTCGTTCTTTCTTCCCTTCTTCTTTGACACTTTCTGCTTCTCGTCTGAAGAGCTAAGCGAGTCCAGAGGGACGGAAATAAATAAACATTATATTCAGCTCTGATTTCATAAAAACTTCAAGAACATAATCGAGTTGATCTGTATTTGAAGGAAAACATTCAACTTTTATATCAACTCTACGACAAAAACCTACCTCTCCTCGTCCTCATCTCCAGAGACCTCACTGAAACAACAACAAACAGTCATTAATCAATGTCCACATGAAATCATGAAGAGAAACAAAAGACAAGAATCCACTGTCACCGTTTCTTTTTCTTCTTTTTGGATTTCTTCTTCTCTCGCCGAGGAGACGAGGAGGCGCTCTCTGAACTGAAGGACAAAAACACACAGAGTCACACCTCTTCTCTTTCATAGTGACAGTTTCTGCTCATGCTTGGCTCACTTCCTCACCTGTCCCTGTTTTTGTTCTTCTTCTTCTTCTTTCGACTGCGCTTCTTGGGAGGAGACTCTGAATCGTCCGAATCTTCCACCAACCTGAGAGCGCAGAGGAAACAGACTTAGGGGTCACGTTTCAGCGTACTTGGACCAGATTCCAGAATAGAAATGAGACTTCATGACTGACAGAATAATACAGCATGACAGTGACAGTATCTCTTCTTTCAGGATGGAGCTTGTGTTTGTCATCATGCATACTTCTAGCTGTGCAGCATGTTGTATATCTTCACACCTCTTTGCAGCCACATAGACTTAAAAAAGAGCTTTTAATCTAACATTCACACCAGTGTTGTTCAGTGTTTGTCCCACTCACGTATATTGCTGTTGCTGCTGCAGCCTCTCCTTCTCCAGGCGCTCCTGCTCTCTCTTCTCCTTCTCTTTCTCCTTGCGGTCAGCGTGGAAGGACGAGCCGTCCACGTAGTCGCTGGAGATTCCGAAGGCAGCTCGGAGGCGGTCATTCTTCTGCTGGTTTGCAGCAGCCAGAGCGTGAGTCTCTGTGGCCCTGAGAGAAAGAAAGACACACAGCATCTGAGTCTGAGTCATACTCTGCAACATGAGCGGAGGATTCATCGTTTCAAAATGTGTTCTGAAACCAAATAAAGGATTCAAACAGCTTCTTTTGTTTAAACAAGAGTTCATGCCGTCTGTGATGCACTTACGTTGGTCTCTCATTTGCGGCGGGAGCCGGCTCCTCTTTCTCCTGGAGCATCATACGGAAACTGTTCACCTTCTCCTCGATTTCCTCGGCTGAATACCTGACGAAGACAAGAGAGAGTATTTACAACCGAACAAACTAGCAGCACCTTTTCTTTCATTCTTATTACCCTGGATCAAGTGATGTCACCGCATCAAGATTCACACCATCTTACACAGGACTTCCACCAGATCTGTGTCCGGTCTGGCTCCATGCTCTCTCCTCCGTCAACACCCCCCAGTTGTGTTTTCAGAACGCAGCATGGAGCAGGACCTCTGGACAGCTGGAGTCATGTGACCGAGGTTTCCCCTTCTGTAATCCCTGAATCAAGGATTCTCCTCCTCCTCCTCCTCATCCATGTTGTCTTTCTGGTCCTCTGAAAACCTCTGACCTGTTGACTCCAGGCCTGGCTCCGCTCATCATGACTTTGGTTTGTTGTTGTAGTTAAGTGAAATACGATCTGGTGATAACACAGAGTCTTTTATTCTGAAAATTAACCGGATGTTTTACTTTGGTTTTGGTGAAACCTGACTTCCTGTCCCGCTCCATCTGCTCTGTTGAGATTGATGCGTCGTGCTCCGGCATCCGGCACAAATAGAAGTCTTGTGTTTCTGATCCGGAGGACTCAGACCTGCCGGATCAGAGACGCAGCCGGAGCGCAACGGAGCAGATCCAGAGGAAGTTAACACACTGACTAGAATAGAAACCGATCAGATCTGGGGCCGTGACAGAGTGGAGACGGACAGGACGTGGATCTGGTGGAAGTTGGAGTGTTTACATGGTCTTACAAATAAATATCCCCGTGATAATCCCTTCATCTGATTTAAAAAGAAGATGTCACTAAATGTAAACACAAATTAAACTGAACTGACATCCACTTGATCCAGGAATAACTTAAGATGAAGATCCCAAACTCTTAAAACACGATGTGAAAGAGAGGAGTTTAGTGTAAAAACAAACTGAGATGTAAAGTTTGATTCCACTTCTTTTAGTGCACTAATAAATTACCCCTGCTCCTCCATCATGTCCTGCAGTTCGGCACACTTGACCTCCAGCTGCCTCTTCCTCTGGTGCTCCAGGATGTCAGCGTTGGGCTGCCTGTTGAGCTGACTCTCAAGCCTCTCCCGGTCCTTCTCATCCCGCTCGCCTCCTCGTTCGTCCCGCGGCCGCTTGACCCGCAGGCTGGACAGGTTCCGCTGCACGTATCCATTAGTGCCGCTGCCCCGAGGAGTCGTCAGGCCGATGCCATTGTACATGGCTCTGTGGAGAAGACAAAGAGGGACACAGGTGAGTTTGGGGTTGCAGGAGGAAGAGAAACAACAGCATGCTTCCCCAGAGTTTCAGGGATGATGTCATCTCATTCAGGAAGTTTGGATCAATGTTTGGAGAAGCTGGGTTTATTTGAAGCACATTGATTTAACCTTAACCACATCAAAACATTAACTTCTACTCATGCACATTAAACATGAATCACATGTTTCACCTCACATAACATCCTGTCTGCTCTTCCTCCTGCAGTTTATCTGTTACCATTTGGAGCCTTTTATTGTGCTGAGGGACTTTGTAATCTAAAATGGCTGACATAAATAAGCCAGGAGACATTTAAGACGAGCACTGGCTGTGTTTGAAGTCCTCAGAGACATGGAGCTTATTTACAGCAGAGCATTAAGAGCGACATGCTTTAATGTGATGTAGATTTACTTACTGACTATAGATTCAGTTTGTTGACAGTTTATTTCATTAGTCGGGGTCCTTGCAACATGTCAGAGTCAATCACAGACTAAATGAACCCATGTTTCTTTTGTAACGTGTACTTGTAAGCACTGCTTTGATGGTTTCTGCTTCATGTTTAGGAGATTTAATCCTTTTTGACTTGCTTTAACACGTGCGCCAGAAGAGGCCTGTTGCTACGCCTGAATGTGAGCCAGCCTCTGTTTGATGTGTAGAGAGTGTTAAACCTAACAGGGACTCTAAGATGACCATGAAACAGCTGAAACCTGGAGTCCTGATCAATACTTGAACAGAGAACGCGCTGAATTTAAACCAGACATCCCCAAAGGCCCAACTTCCATCTAAGCTAGCTCGCTAACCGGCTAACGTGTTTGATACGTACCTGTGTTTTCTCCCGGAGCGAGGAGGAAACTCCCTCTCAGATTATCAGGGGAGGAAATATCCTGTTTGACACGACGCAGAATCAGATCTTATACAACCCGAAGTTCAGAGATCTGTGAACAAATATGAAATGAGTCTGTTAGCGCTCAGCTCGCTAGTTAGCTTTCAGTTAGCTGCTCTGCGCTCAAATCGAAGGAGGGACGAGATGAACACCGATTGACGTCAGACGCACGGTACGTGCTGCGTGAGGTGCGTTCACGTACAGATGGAGTCCTCTGTTTGATAATCTTCAGGACTTTAGCAAAAAGGAAGAAAATAATATAATTATTATAATAATTTATGAATGCCAGGAAACTTAATTATCCTGGAGACACATAGATCATTTTGTTGCCTTTTTTATGAATTGTTAAATGAACCCTTAAAAACATAATATTATATTATGAAAGTGAAAACAAGAAGTACATTTCATATAAATCAATGCAAATTCAATAAATCTCTCCCACGTTTTTCCATTTTTGTCACTGAATTTAATTACTACCAAGACTCTTAAAAGTTTTTAAACAACAAAAAAGTCTTAATGCATGAAGTATTTAAAGAATGAATACTTATCTTAACTCCCTGTTTCAATTAGTTATATTTTTCTCTATCTTTTTTCATGTATCATATTATTTAATTAAGAATTATTTTGTCATGTCTGATAAAGCTCTGTAAATTATTTTCTTTTCTTTAAAGGCATTAGAATATGTTTAATTATAATGAGTGAAACTTCTCCAGAGCAGCCTCTCCTGCTTCAAAGACCTCGCCCTTCTTCATGCCCTCCCACACATACCAGGGAACAAAGACAGGCTCAGCCAACATCAGATCAAAGTTGTGGTCGGAGCGTTGGGGTTACTCAGAAGGCACATAGCTCTCTCTCTCTCTCTCTCTCTCTCTCTCTCTCTCTCTCTCTCTCTCTCTCTTTAAGAGGAAGTAAAGTGAGCAGCAGGTAGTTGATGCCAGCCTTTAAACCAGCAGTGCACCACTCCTTAAACTGGGAGTGACGTGGTCACACAAGTTGAAAAGGCAGCTGAAGTGTACTTCCTGTGGTGGGGGTCTTTTTATTTGAGGGATGAGTTGGTGTTCGAATGTCACTGCTGGAAAAAAATCATACGTACAGAATAATCCCAGACACTAAATTATATGTATCATAGTGAAAACTGAACCACCGCTCTCAGGGGGTTAATATTTATTTTTTTCTGTTTTAAAGCTCCTGTGAGGAACTTTCTGTTCGTCAGTGTTGGCGCCCCCGGTGGACAAAGTGTTAATTGCAATCTCCTAGCTGATTTTGTCCTGATGAAGAAAAAAAAACGCACCCTTGTTCATTCACACAGTGCCATGTATCACTCATTTTGAATATGTGCTGTGGTATATATATCCAAGACTGTAGATTATTAATGGACATATTATTATAGGAATAATTTGTCTATAATTAAAAATTAATAACAATAATAGAAGTAATAAATAATACAAATAATAATACAAAATAATAATAATCATCATTCATTTTGTATACTAATGATAAATAATAATTATATGAAAATATAGAAATATTAATATAATGTATTATATCTGTCTATATATCTATTTTAATATAATAGTTATAATAATATTTATAATACTAATTATTATTACAATACTATTTATTATTAGTAGTAGTATTATACTAATTATAATAATCATTTTAATTATAAAAATGTCTATTTTGATAAACTACTGTCACCTATATAATAGAGCTTGTTTTCAGGCTTAGTAATGCCCGTTATAAAATGAAACCTGAAGTCTCATTACTGCCTGAGAAGAAGAGGGTTTAATAACATTTCAGTTTCATCAGGGGGAGAGAGGCTGTAGATAAAATGTGGCTTTAGCTGGAAGCATCAAATAAATATATAAATAATGTTTCATGTAGATCAGCTGTCTGCCTGGCCTCGTGTCAGATCCAATGGGAGCTAAGCTGTAATTCATTCAAATCAGCTGACAAAGAAATATTAAATGTTCCCTCCAGACTTTAAAAGAGTTATATTGTGTTAGGAATGATAAACTCTGACGCTGCAGTCATTGTCTCTAAAGATTTAACATACAGACACTGCAGAGTGATACAGTTTCATGTTTGTGATAAAATCTTTATTAAAACAATCATTTGATTTCACTGAAGCTCAGACTGAGTGAGTGAGGTACAACATATAATACATTCACAGAGTGTACTGACACCTAGTGGACAACGAGAGCAACTACAGAGTCGTGTTGTGTTCACTGCAGACAGTTTATTAACTTTGTCTCTTTCAGTCTGACTTGCTTCAAACATCTCCTTCACTCTGATCCGTCTGATACTTACGAGCAGTCATGATCACAAATATATGTTTCAACTATAAATCAGTTATACATTTAACATTAGTCCTCCTCTGCTACTGATTAAATACAAAAGTGTCAGTCATGAAGTATGCACAAGAAAAAGTGATATTTTTACAAACATTATAATCTGAGGTCAGCAAAAATAACAATATACAAATGTGCTCCATCGTCCTCCTCATCTTTATTTTAGTGTTTGAGTTAAACGTTCTTCTTTTGAGGGGGTGAAGGCACGCCGGCAGGAAGGTGTCAGTCTGATGGACGGAGACTACCTTGAGATGATGGAGCCGGCTTGTGATTGGCTAGAGGAAGTGGTGGCCGCACTCAGCAGAGAGAAACCGCTATGACTCGACTCCAGGCTGCTCATGGATCCCCTGCAAGGAAGGAAGGAAGGACGGAAGGAAGGAAGGAAGGAAGGACGGAAGGAAGGAAGGAAGGAAGGAAGGAAGGAAGGAAGGGTGGAGAGTTGACATGTTAACACTCAGGCGTGATTCTACTGGATGTAGTAGATTAATATAAAAGACAGCATCATGATATCGTGATGGAGGGAGATGAAGACACTGACCTGAAGTCGTGGGACGCCAGCACCTCGGTGTAGTACATGATCTTACACTTGTGGGAGGAGACCTGCAGCGAGGCCAGAACATCGTCCACGCGAGGCAGGCTGGAGGCGGAGCACGCTGGGGAGCTGTGGAAACGCCACTGGAGGATGAAGAAGCCGGGCCAGCGCGTCACGTGGGAACCCTGTAGGACCGGAGGAAAGACGCAGGATGGATTTAAAAACTGCAAACTGAAGTTTACCTGCAGGAAGAATACGCTCCATCATCTCCTCTCTGACCTGCACACTCTCTCCCTCCCTGCACACGAGGGCCTTCTCCACCATGCTGTAGTCCTGACCCAGGACCCAGCTCCTGTCGATCAGCTGGGCGTTAACCGCCCCGAGGGACGGGATGCCATGTGTTCCCAGAGCGTCCCTCTTGGGAGGCTGCGGGGTCCTCTTGGAGTGGTATATGTTGAAGATCACGTCTCCTTTGGACACGTCAAAGTCCCAGGTGATGACGGAGGAGGCCTCTGTGATCTCGATCAGCATCTGAGGGACGAAGAGAGACGATCGGAAACTCAGAGAAGCAAACAGCCGGACGTAAATCTCACGTTTCTCTTTTGGCTTGAAGACTGAAATGTAGATTTCCTCCAGCTGGAGGCTCCATAACCCACAGAATGTATTCAGACATGAACACAGATTATAAACATAGAGGAATACTTCCTTATTAACATGAGAGGAGAGGAGATAAGAGGAGATAAGAGGAGAGGAGATAAGAGGAGAGGAGATAAGAGGAGATAAGATAAGAGGAGAGGAGATGAGAGGAGATAAGATAAGAGGAGAGGAGATGAGAGGAGATAAGATAAGAGGAGATAAGATAAGAGGAGAGGAGATAAGAGGAGATAAGATAAGAGGAGAGGAGATGAGAGGAGATAAGATAAGAGGAGATAAGAGGAGAGGAGAGGAGATAAGAGGAGATAAGATAAGAGGAGAGGAGATGAGAGGAGATAAGATAAGAGGAGAGGAGATGAGAGGAGATAAGATAAGAGGAGATAAGATAAGAGGAGAGGAGATAAGAGGAGATAAGAGGAGATAAGATAAGAGGAGAGGAGATGAGAGGAGATAAGATAAGAGGAGATAAGAGGAGAGGAGAGGAGATAAGAGGAGATAAGATAAGAGGAGAGGAGATGAGAGGAGATAAGATAAGAGGAGATAAGATAAGAGGAGATAAGATAAGAGGAGATAAGATAAGAGGAGATAAGATAAGAGGAGAGGAGATAAGAGGAGATAAGATAAGAGGAGATAAGATAAGAGGAGATAAGATAAGAGGAGATAAGATAAGAGGAGATAAGATAAGAGGAGAGGAGATAAGAGGAGATAAGATAAGAGGAGATAAGATAAGAGGAGATAAGATAAGATGAGATAAGATAAGAGGAGATAAGATAAGATAAATATGAAATATAAAATATTGAAATGGAAAATGATTACTATGAAATGAAAATTCTAAATTATGAAACAGAAATGAGAATTGAGATCAAATTAATAATTGTGAGATAAAAGGTAAAAATCAATTAAATAAATAAATAAATATAGATTTTATTTTATTTTGTAAAAAGGAATCAGAAAAATTATTATATGACAAATGAAAAAAAATCACACAGACAAAAAGTAAAACTGATATAACAAAATAAAATGTTTAAATAAAGAATAATTTAAGAATTCAAAATAACTAAGCCATAAGAGAAAAAAATAATAATTATGTTGTAAATATTCAAACTATGAGACAAAGGTTTGACCTCTTCATCACTTAATGTTGCTTTACACCATTTTTATAACTTTCTATCTTATAATTCCTTCTTTCTTATCTCATAATTAGGCTTACTATAACAGAATACTTTCATTTTATAATTTACTTTCCTAATTATGAAAAATCTGATGATATTGACTTTCTGTCTTTTACTTTCTTATAATCATGATGTTTCATCTTATAGTTGTCTAACCTTTATCTTTGTTTGGACTCTTTAACTCATAACTAAGACTGATAAACTCTTAATGTTGATTCCTTATCTCCTCGCTATGACTCAAGATGTATGTTTTTATTTAATTATCCAGATGTACTTCTAGTAATGTGTCTTTCTGTTTCACCATTGAGGTCTGGGTTCAGGTTGTAGAGCAGAGTCTGTACCTCGTACGGCGCTCCTTTGAAAATACTGGCGCTCTTATAGACAGAGTCAGTCAGCAGCCGGTTCTCTTCACTCTCCAGCTCCTCGGCCGTCCTGTACAGAGACTTAGGGACCAAACCTCCTTCTGGGATGTCACACTACAGAGGGAGGAAGAGAAACAAAGTTCAACCAAGACAACAAGAGGCAGCTCACATCACCGACTGTTCCTAACTTCTCTCTCTGAAGCTGGAGTCACAGGTCAGGAGTGAAAGGCAGGAAGTGCATTATATGATGTAGTTTGAGTCTCACCATGCAGTCCCCTCCCAAGAACTCGGGGATGATTTCTCTGTCGATGTAGTCGATCAGTCCTCCTGGACCCTGGTAGTCGTTTCCAGCATACACAAGAAACTTCTTCCGGGTGTTCTCATCGATCAGAGGACTGACCTGAGCGATCAAACACAGAGCTTAGGGGCAGAAACAGCAGGCGCACTCATCATCACATCATCATAATCATGGATTTATAACTCAAAACTTCTTAAAACTTAAACCTCTACAGTCCAGACTTTACGCCTCTGCTTCTGAAACTCTCCCACTGTGAGCAGAGTTTGTACTTTTATTAGTTCCTGAGTTATTCCTACATATTTCTGCACTTGTGATACAACGTTTCTGAATGTCTTTGCAGAGTGCCATCACTCCTTTATGAGCTATACTGTCGCATGTTGCTGCAGCACTAAGTACATCCCCCTCATGCATTATGCATGGCTGTAATCATCTCCCTCACCATTTCAGCTTTGTTTATATTTCTAATTCACAATGTTTCCATTCCCCATTCTGCCGAACTAAGAACTTAAGAACTCCTGTAAAAGAAACCTCTACATCTTCTCTTTAATCCGTTCTTTCACAGTCGCAGGATTCATTAAATCCACATTAACAGATTCAAAGTTCCAGACTCTGTTCTCACCAGAGTCCAGAGCACCGGGAAGACTCTGGGCGCCCTCAGGATGAGCAGGCGGCCCAGAGTCTCAGGGTAGTTCGCCTCCACCACCTCGATGATTCTCAGCAGAGCTTTAACACCTGGTCTCCACAGGTGACGCATGTTCAGACCCTCCAGATCCACCAAGCAGGTCCAGCAGCTTCAAGACACACAAACAAGAGCATGAACAGGAGCATGGACATGAGCATGAGCATGAGCATGGACATGAGCATGAGCATGGACATGAGCATGAGCATGAGCATGGACATGAGCATGAGCATGGACATGAGCATGAGCATGAGCATGAGCATGGACATGAGCATGGACATGAGCATGAGCATGGACATGAGCATGAGCATGAGCATGAGCATGAGCATGAGCATGGACATGAGCATGAGCATGAGCATGAGCATGAGCATGGACATGAGCATGAGCATGGACATGAGCATGAGCATGAGCATGAGCATGAGCATGAGCATGAGCATGGACATGGACATGAGCATGAGCATGAGCATGGACATGAGCATGAGCATGAGCATGAGCATGGACATGAGCATGAGCATGAGCATGAGCATGAACATGGACATGAGCATGAGCATGAGCATGAGCATGAGCATGAGCATGGACATGAGCATGAGCATGAGCATGAGCATGGACATGAGCATGGACATGAGCATGAGCATGGACATGAGCATGAGCATGAGCATGAGCATGAGCATGGACATGAGCATGAGCATGAGCATGAGCATGAGCATGAGCATGGACATGAGCATGAGCATGGACATGAGCATGAGCATGAGCATGAGCATGAGCATGAGCATGGACATGGACATGAGCATGAGCATGAGCATGAGCATGGACATGAGCATGAGCATGAGCATGAGCATGGACATGAGCATGGACATGAGCATGAGCATGGACATGAGCATGAGCATGAGCATGAGCATGGGCATGAGCATGAGCATGAGCATGAGCATGAGCATGAGCATGAGCATGGACATGGACATGAGCATGAGCATGAGCATGAGCATGGACATGAGCATGAGCATGAGCATGAGCATGGACATGAGCATGGACATGAGCATGAGCATGGACATGAGCATGAGCATGAGCATGAGCATGAGCATGGACATGAGCATGAGCATGAGCATGAGCATGGGCATGAGCATGAGCATGAGCATGAGCATGAGCATGGACATGAGCATGAGCATGGACATGAGCATGAGCATGAGCATGGACATGAGCATGAGCATGAGCATGAGCATGAGCATGGACATGAGCATGGACATGAGCATGAGCATGAGCATGGACATGAGCATGGACATGAGCATGAGCATGAGCATGGACATGAGCATGGACATGAGCATGAGCATGAGCATGGAGGTCTGGTTATCTGAGACACTGACACAGGAAGGAGGAGGTTTCATTTACGCACCTGATGGGTCGACCGAAGACTCGGGTGTTCTCTTCACAGCGTCTCAGACCCTCCTCGTTGAGCGACAGGACCTGAGTCAGTCATCGAGTCAAAGCGTGAGAGAGACGAAGAAACTCTAAACAGACATGTGTGAACTGTAACATGAAAACACTCGTCACCTGTCTCAGCAGAACCTCCTCTCCAAGAGCTCGCACCAAACCTTTAGTGTCCATCTGTCCCAGACGCAGGACATACAGAGGACGGCCGTCTGAAACACACACACACACACACACACACACACACACGCTCACAGACACACACACACACACACACACACACAGACACACACACACACACACACACACACACACACACACAAACACACACACACACACACACACACACACACACACACACACACACACACAAACACACACACACACACACACAGAATGATTACAGGCTGTTTACAGTTCCAGTGTGTGAGCAGAGGGTACTTCCTGTGTTTACGTCACATGTCATGATGTTGATCAGCTGAGCGGTTAGACGTGATGACTCAAACATGTGAGCGTGGACAGATGGAGCTCAGACTGAATCTTCAATAATTAACTCAGAGCAGCGTGGACTTTATAAATACAGCAGGTGAGTCCCTCTGCAGCTTCACCTCTGTTTTCACTTTCTCTGAACACGGGCAGAGATGGAACAATACACACACCTCATGAAACAACAAGGTCAACATGCCTTATTAACACGTCATGGTTTTCACTGTCTTATCCCTGGTTGCTTCATTTATTTTGATTTCATAAAAAATGTGTTTTTAATTATAATAATAATAATATTAATAATAATGATAATAATACTTTTTTTGGAGCACCTTTCAAAAGCCGGGTCACAAAGTGCAGCAGAATAAAACAGGCAGTTCATAAAATCAAACGAGGCAAATTAAAGAAATAAAACATATTTTAACAGACAGAAAATTCCTTTAAAATAACTCTAAAGGAATACAATATTATAAAACATATATTTTTTAAACAGCTAAAACAAGTTAAATAAAATAAAGTGTGTTTTTGTTTTGCTTATTTTTATTTTTTTTAAATGTTCATAAATAAAATATTAAAAAAAAAACAAATGTGCTTTTATTTTGAAAGGACACAAAAGGAACCTAAACCAGCTTAAAGCATCTTCAAGCATTCCATGATGTGCATGAGCTCTGAGGTTTCTGCCTGTTAAAGGAAGTTTGTCCTTGCCACTGTAACTTGCTAAATGCTGCAAAGTGCTCTGCTCATGGTGGATTAAGATGAGATCAGACTGAGTCCTGTCTGGAAGAGGGGACTGGATCTGATCCGGTCTTGATGTTGGGTCTTTGTTAATAATAGAACATAGAGGACGGTCTAGACCGGCTCTGTTTGGAGAACGTTTGTTGAGATTTGGTGCTTTATAAATAAAGATTGATTGATTTCACATCTATCTTCCTCATGCAGCGAGTCAGAGGCAGATAGCGCCCTCTGCTGTTTGAAAAGGGTATCACAGTTCATTTTTCATCACCCTCCCTCATGTGTTCAGATGTTCAGTTGCCTCTCTACACACCGCAGTGACACCGCCAGCATTGCTGACTCAGTACCTCTGTCGTGGTGATGCCAGCCTCCGGTGTAGTAGTCCTGCATTAGCTGCGGGCGCTCCCACGTGTCTAACAGGAAGTCCACCTGGTGCTGCTTCCTCCAGGTGAGTGACTGACACAGCAGCTCCCGGGCCTTGTCCAGGTTGAAGTCTCGGGCCCTCAGGAAGCGCAGCACGTGTTGATCTTTGGGAATCTGCAGAACAATATCAAAGATCTTCAGCGTGAGGTTGAGTAACGGTCTGAAGGATGCTCTGTGTGTGTGGGCGCATGCCCGACCTTGCCCTTGTGGTTTTCTTGGAGCCACTGGCGCAGTCGAATCAGACAGCTCTCCTGCATGAGCGTTAGATCACCAAGGTAACGTCTGATGTAATCAGCGTCCAACTTGTCTGCAGGCAGAAACACAAACACGGCGTTAGGCTGGAACATATGGCGTGCGTTAAACTGCATTTCAACATGACAAAAAGAAACAAGCAGTTCACTTTGCCAAGCCCTGCAGTGTTCACTGCTGCTGAGACATTCAGCTCTTAAATACCACATATGGAGCTGTTAAACTTTAAACACTTTAATGTGATCTAGAGCTGGAGCTCCACTTCTCATGAGGAAACACAGACTGACCGTCAGGAGAGCCAGGCGGCAGCTCTGAGGGGCCGGCCGGGTCTTTGCTGTCCTGCCCGTTGTTAGCTCCTCTTCCTGGGATGGATCGGGCTGCAGAGAGCGTCTGGAGCCGGGAAGCTCCAGAGACGACAGGAGGGCTCCACCGAGGCATGTACGTTACTCCTTCCTCCTCCAGCTCTGTGAGGTAGTACTCGATTATTTCTTTACCCTACGACACGGGAAGGAGGGAAACTTCAAGTTAGAGTCATTCAAAAGAGAAGAGCTTTCCAGGTTGATTAGTAAATAAGTAAATCCAAAGTGAAATGGAAGTTTCAAACCTTTTTAATGCTGCTGGCGTATTGTTTCATAGCGATCTTCTCTGCTGAGCTCTCAAAGCCAAAGAAGGACTTAATGTCCAGACTGGCTGTTTGTTCGAAGCACGTCCAGTCCTCGTTCTCCGGATGGACCTGAGGAGGACGAGCACCAAACACAACATATTAACATTCAGTGATAAAAGGAGGAATAAAAAAACAAACCACAGAAACTCTGAAACTCTGGAGTCTGTGTCCCCTCTCTGGTTTTGCTCACCGTGTAGTTGCAGCTCTCTCGTACGATGACTCTGTTGGAGAAGGTCTCGTTGTGGACCTCGATGTGGAGCGTCCTGTCTCTGCGATTCAGAGTGTTCTTTTGGATGAAGTAAAGGTAGTCCACTCCGGCGATCTGCACGCAGAAAAAGAAAAGGGAAACAGGTGAGTTACGTTTTAAAACACCAGCTTTAAGGTCTGCACAGTTTCTACTCAGTCTGTTTTAACTGTAAGGGATCAGGTCTGCAGAGGTACCCTCTTCAGCAGCCGCGGGGCCTCGATGTCAATGACACAGCGCCGCTCAGTCACCAGCGTGGATCCGTCCTGGCTTTGGTTCTCCTTGATGATCTCACTGTCCACGAACACGGGGATCAGGGGACACTTTGGGAACCTCCTCATGTAGGCCTGAGCGGGGAATCAAGAGAAACCAGACATTTAAAAACAGAGAATCAATAGATTTACTTCTCTCTTACCCGCTGTACTCTGGAGTCCTGTATGGTGCTCATCATGTAAAGGTAGTTCTCTGATTGGCCACAAGAGGGCTCTTACTATTATCTTAAAGAGACAGTTCACTTTTATTTGATGTGGGGTTGGATGAGGTACATAATGCTCTCATGTGGAGTATTGATGTCTCTCTGATCTATGAAAACAAACAAGAGAATTAAAAAGTGTTTTAGTGTCTGAAAGCACAGACAGGGTCACATTTAAATGTTAAAGGGAGCAGGATGAGACATTTGGTCAAGAAACACTAATTCAATTTATACTTCCTGCAGACTTCACGTTCATTACATGATTAACACATTTGAATATTTTTTATGCCTTTGTTTTTTTTTTTATATCTAATGTATATATTTTTTGTCATTTTCTTAATTAATTTTTTCATTTAAATTTGTTATCATTATTTTTTGATTAATTTATTTTATTCATTTTAATTTATGATATATCATTTCATTATATATTTCTGAGCCCTTGTTTGATTGTATTTATCTTGTCTTGTTAATCTGTTTAAAAAAATTTTTTTTTTAAATTTTAATTAAAACTAAATCAAATACTTCATTAAATTAAATTAAATTAAATTTAAAAAAAACATTGATTAAAAATACAAGGGCATATCTGCAAAGATTACTTTGTCCACAGGGGGCGCTAAAATCAACACAAACTGAAAGTTCCTTATAGGAGCTTTAAAAATACTGTGCATTATGTACAGTAGACAGCAGTGAGCACAGATGCTGTTATTATCATGCCAGTGTTCAAACTCAGGAGCTAAGCTGTGTACCGCTGTAGACCGGGCAGTGAGTACCCCTTACCCTCGCCCCTGTTAAAGTCTTTCATATAAAAAGCTTCTGTGAGGAGCGCTGTGTCTCACACTGAGCAGCATGTGGACACACTTCCTGTGTCATATATTGAATAATCAGAGGCTTCTCTTTGTTCATAAACACACACATGATACTGGATGTTCAGTACAGCAGCAGCTTGTATCTGTGGAAGATTTCACAGCACTGATAACTGTGTTTATTACCCACAGCAGCACACTGTGGGAACATCTGTCCTGGAGGAACCAGGACTCACCTGTCAATATTGACTGATAGGCTGTTTCAGGATATACAGAAATAGACCCGGCCATGTGACAGGTAACCAAGTAACTGAGGGCGGGGAGGGAACCAGAGCATGTTAGGCTGTGGGGACTAAAGTCTGAGGAGGGTCTTACAAACACAGAAAATTAAAAGAATAAAGACTCAGACTTTGACTTTAATTCACCTTAATTCACCCTGAAGCCTCTTTCTGCACACACACACCTCCACACACACACACACACACACACACACACACACACACACACACACACACACACACACACACACACACACACACACACACACACACACGCATGCATGCATGCATCGACACAGCACAGTATACGAGCGGCCTGATCAATAGGATGACATTACTCACAGAGTTAATTGATGGGAAAGGGTTTCTGGGTAAATAAGCAGCATTGACCGGCGTTGTGTAACTGACAGACTCTGCAATAAAAACAAATTAAAGCCTATGTCCTCGAATTCCTCGAAGCGATCAGATTTAAAATCAGAGTGAGAGCATGAAGACGGGCAGTGTGTGTGGGTTTACAGAGAGGTAGTTACTTATCAACAGTAAGTGTTGTTCGGTTATATCTCTTACTTTGCAGCCTGTTTCACAGCTTCTCATGAAAGAAATCCACTCATCCTGTTCAACACTGAAACCACAAATATTTGCTTTTAAAACGACATCATTTCCCTTTAGGCAAGGCAAGGCAAGGCAGCTTTATTTGTATAGCGCATTTAAATCAACAACATCTCTCGTGTCCTCTTCAAAGATTTTGACCTCATGGCAGGATGTAGTTCAGAGATGTAGTTCAGAGATGTAGTTCAGAGATGTAGTTCAGAGATGTAGTTCAGAGATGTAGTTTAGAGATGTAGTTCAGAGATGTAGTTTAGAGATGTAGTTCAGAGATGTAGTTCAGAGATGTAGTTTAGAGATGTAGTTTAGAGATGTAGTTCAGAGATGTAGTTCAGAGATGTAGTTCAGAGATGTAGTTCAGAGATGCCGGTCAGCTTGGTCTCTTTGTTTGGAAACAGGCCAGAGAACCGATCCGTTAGTGAGACTATCAGCTGCTGCAGACGAGGTCCACGACATTTAGATCTTTAGACTAGAAGAAAATCAGAGCTTTACTTTCAGGCAGAGCGCCTGTTTGTCGTTGCAATATTCTAACGCAACAGAGACAATGACGGGCCGTTTACTGAGAAGACACCTTTATGAACCAGAGTTACTGAAGAAGACCGAGACTCAACGGACTGAAGGAGAGAGAGGAGGAACTTCTTCTCTACCTGGAGAGAGGAAGAGATCCAGAAGTATCTGATGGTGCAGGTGTGTAAACTGGGACCCCCTGAACCAAGAGAGCTGCTGTCATCCAGAGCTCCAGCCTCACTGAACGCCGCTTTCTTCAATCTTTAGAAGTTAAATCAGAAAACTAGAAGAGCCGAATGGAAGTGCGTCTTCACAGTAAGTTGTTTTTCCATTACATGATATTTTAATCTTTGCATCGTAAACTCAAACTAGCATTAGTATTTAGAGTTAGTGCCAAGGCCAAATTCCATCTGATCTGATCCATCTCAGCTCCGGATCTGATAGGTTTCTATTCTAGTCAATGTGTTAACTTCCACTGGATCCGCTCCGGTGCATTCCGGCTGCGTCTCTGATCCGGCAGGTCGGAGTCCTCCGGATCAGATACACAAGACTTCTATTTGTGCATACAGCGGCGTGCAGGATGCTGAATAAGGTTGTTAGCAGGACTGATAACCTGAGGACGTCAGGATCAGCCAGGCACTAACGAGGAAAACAAAGATGGATGGGAGCCGAGCGGGGTTACTCTCTTTTCATTGGATTCTCTCTTTTAGGCTGTCAAGGCCTGGATCTCTTTTCACAGGAGCTGCTGCTGCTTTCCACTAAAGACCTTTTCAATACCGCGCAGTGATGCAGGAGGAATATGAGAGAGAGAGAGAGAGAGAGAGAGAGAGAGAGAGAGATAGAGAGAGTGAGAGAGAGAGAGATTTCAGGGAAAATGCAGCCTGTGTAGGTGTGGACTCGGACCGGTGGGTGAAGGAGTGTGACCGCCTGCAGCATCACGGTCTTTACCCCACACACTGACGACGTTGCATAAGCTTTGGCTTAATATGTAACTGCAGAGAACAATAAACAGAGAGGGAGAAATGAGTGTTTCTCATGAAAACACACACTTATCTTACTTCTGCTTCACACTCAGCTCAGAGTTTGAGTTTGTAAAGAGGAAATATGAGCACAAGGAGGTTTAATCTTCCAGGTTGGGCAGATTTATCTTGTGGTGTATGCAGATCTCTTCTTCTATAGATGCATTTCCACCAAGAGTCCCGGGGTCTTTTAGCCCCCAGAACTACTTCCCCCTGAACTAAAAGGTTCCTGGTCCCCCATTGTTGTCTGTGTTTGGACCGTGGGCTGAAGTCCCGGGTAGATTGTGTAAATCAGGCCAGTGACGTATGGAGGAAACAAAGTAAATGCACTACACCACCAGACCAGTAGAGGGCAGTAACACAAAGAGGAATGCCATTCATCACAGATGACACCATAGAAGCAGACGGACAGGCAGGTATCATTCTGAGCAACACAACAGTTAGCCTGTTAGCATGAAGAGACTCAGCTGGTCTGTTTTAGATGGTGCTATATTTCATCACAGATGGATTCACTGAATCAACACGTGAGAGGAGATAAGCGCGAGTAGCAAAGACGTTTCAACACGGCTTTAAAATCCTTTAGAACTCAAACAGCCGTGATCGCAGAGATCGGACAGGTGGGGCAGGTTTATCTGGGGGGGTAGGTAGATCTTCTATCAGCAGATCTCCTTAGAGGGACTGAGGGACACGGCTGCTCTGAAATGTAAATATTTTGACAGTTAAATTACAGACCTGAAGGAATCCAAGGACCATTACGTAACACCCTTTTCTTACTCCTCTGTCTGAGTGACTCAGACCCTCTGGACTTCTTAAAGCACCACAAACAGGAGGATAATGTAAAAGTTGTTTGAACCTGGCATTGAATTAAGAGCAGAAACTTCTGCAAAGGTTAATAAGCAGCTCTCTCTCTCTCAGTGTGTGCCCTGCAGATTACTGTATTTACTGCAGCATCAGGAGAGAGGAACAGAGAGGACACTGTATATTTTTAACACTGAGCACAAACAGCAGTTATCACGGGTAAGTGAATCTGTGAAGAGGAGGAAGATGACCCTGGGAGGCAGACAAGGCTGCAGACACTCTGTAGGTGTCTGAAAGGGTTTTACGTCTGCAGTAAATTACCATGTCTCACAGACTAAAAACCAGCATTAAGTGGAGCCAAAAGCAGGTTTGATGTATTTTCTCTGGTGTTTTAAATGTGACTCCTGAGGGGTTTAGAGTCAATATGACACAAACAATAGAAACCACCTGAACTGTGTCTCATACAAGCTTTATATCAAAGAAAGATCCTCTTAGTCGTCTATAAATAAACTAAGATCAATGAATGTGGGATGTTTCCTTTACGTTTTTTTTAGAGCGAATATTCAAAATGTCATTTTGGAGAAATTTGACAGCCCTAGTCTTAAATGACTTCACTTACTGATGAGTCCTGATGGGTATTCAGACCTTTCCTCCAAACCCAGCAGAAGGTAACACCTTTAACACCCCTCCTACCAACAGCAGCTTTAATATTCTCAGACCGGAGGTTACTGCTGGGTAAAGCTTGCTGATGATCATAAGGTCTGCTGTGGTTACAGACATTCAAATTCACATCAAGGACACAGGGACTCCTGTCACTGATGGTCTTATCTGCTGTTTTAAGTCATATAAGGAATCACTGAAACTTGCATTGTCAGCTTTGGAGCTTGAACTGTTGTGTTTTTATATTTTGGATTCAAGGTTTTTTATTGTCATTCCAACACAAGCTGTCACGTGATATGGGAGGAAATTCTGATTCTCAGGTCCCGTATAAAGCCACAAAGAACACCCAATGTAAAGGCAGACATTAGTAATAAATATAAAAATATAAATACAAATATAAACATTGTGCATGAACTGATGGACTTATTTATGTGCAATTGAGTGTACAGTGTGCAAGTTTTGAGGGAGTCCGTTTTATTGTACTGTTCATGTCAGAGTCTGTATGGCTGGAAGCGGACGAGACTACAGACCACCAGAGTTCAGCAGTCTTAGGGCTCAGGACAGAAGCTGGTCCTCATTCTGCTGGTTCTGCTTTTTGTTGAGTTTAGAGGGAGAAGCTCAGAGAGACGCTGACTGATACAAACACTTCAGTTCACTATGCAAGATCCTGATAAGGAAGACACTCAGGATCATCACCCTGACTATAAAATGACACTTTGGCCTTCTATATAAAAACAACATTACTCACCGCCATTATCAGCTCAAAGGGGTGCTTGTAGACCCGGACTGGGGACTGGTATTCCTGAACCATGGTTGGTTCTGATCCACAAGAAGCCTCTGTTTAATAAACACAGACAGCATCTTAACACAGCTGTAATATATATATATATATATATATATATATATATATATATATATATATATATATATATATATATATATGTATATATATATATATGAGAGTTAAAGCAGCTGCAGGGGGATTTACATCATGAGGTGTAATAAAGTTTAAATCATAACAGCTGAGTCATGAGGACACAAACATCATTAATACTGACTGTAAGTTGATTTAAATACATATTTAATATATATATAATATTCATGTTATATAATGTAGAATCACAGCCAGAGAGGGACCATAGAAACCTCAGCAGCGACCAGCGGCCGAACAACCAAGAACCAACATCGACAATCACTCACAGAGATCTGAATCCACCTTGCCCCCTGATCCACAGTCCTAGTCCGACTCTCTGCGTGGGTTCCGTGGATGTTTAAGACCTTTATATCCTCGTTATGAACTCTAAAGATTACTTTCCTGTCGGTCTGTCGGCCCCCTGTTTCTGCGGGTTCACGGGACTGTCACAGGGGGAGGAGCTTCAGAGCTGCCCGGGTATGGAAAGCCAAGAGGGCCAAAATTCAACTCAAACTTTAAGCGATTTAAATTGAATCAACGTATTCACACTGTTTTATAATAATAATAATAATAATAATAATAATAATAATAATAATAATAATAAGAAGAAGAAGAAGAAGAAGAAGAAGAAGAAGAAGAAGAAGAAGAAGAAGAAGAAGAAGAAGATTATTATTATTATTATTATTATTATTATTATTATTATTATTATTATTATTATTATAATTATTATTATTATAATAACGATAATAATAATACATTTATTTTATGTGGTGCTCTTTAGGACCCTCAAAGACTTGGCTAGGGAACCGAAGGGTCGCCGGTTCGAGTCCCAGTATGAACTAAGCTTGGCAAGGTGCTGGTTCACTTGCCTGGGCACTGCCGAGGTGCCCATGAGCAAGGCACTGAACCCCCCACTGCTTGGGGTGCGCTGGTTGATGGCAGTATCCTCACTCTGATATCTCTCCCTAAGTGCATGTCCACTGCATGTGTGTGCATGATTGTATGTTTATACCAAAGAAAGCTGTGTGTGTAGCATGACCGTAAAATAACACAAGTGAAAAAATTGAATTTGGGGATCAATAAAGTAGGTTTCTTTCTTTCTTTTTTCTTTCTAGAAACCATAAAATCAGACATTAAAAGAAACAGTGAATTTAGCAACATTAACAGTTAAAAGCAGTGAGTTTTGATCCAGGATTTGGAAGTGTGTAGGTCAGTACAGTCACAGATCTGTTTGGCCAGAGAGAATTCCAGAGGGAGGGGGCAGCACTGTCGCTCTGTCGCCCCAGGTGCAGTGCTTCAGGGTGGAGAGAGGATCATAACAATTATAAATGCATGGAGGTGTATGATACCTCCACCCTGTGTCCTTTATTTTACAGACACTGAATTTGAGCTGTAATCACCTAAGCACTGATCCACTGTGCTGTTTGTACTGTTGGGCCATAGACTGTATAAAACATGGAGAGTGGCTGTTTTCCAAACTGCCTGCTCCATACTACCTACGAATGTATGCAATAAGTGCTGCATACTGCATACTACATACTGCATACTGCATACTGCATACTGCATACTACATACTACATACTGCATACTGCATACTGCATACTACATACTGCATATTGCATACTGCATACTGCATACTACATACTACATACTACATACTGCATACTACATACTGCATACTGCATACTACATACTGCATACTGCATACTACATACTGCATACTGCATACTGCATACTGCATACTACATACTGCATATTGCATACTACATACTGCATACTGCATACTGCATACTACATACTGCATACTACATACTACATACTGCATACTACATACTGCATACTGCATACTACATACTGCATACTACATACTACATACTGCATACTACATACTGCATACTGCATACTACATACTGCATACTGCATACTACATACTGCATACTGCATACTGCATACTGCATACTACATACTGCATATTGCATACTGCATACTGCATACTGCATACTGCATACTGCATACTGCATACTACATACTGCATACTACATACTGCATACTACATACTGCATACTGCATACTACATACTGCATACTGCATACTACATACTACATACTGCATACTACATACTGCATACTGCATACTACATACTGCATACTGCATACTGCATACTGCATACTACATACTGCATATTGCATACTGCATACTGCATACTGCATACTACATACAACATATTGCATACTGCATACTGCATACTGCATACTACATACTGCATACTGCATACTGCATACTACATACTACATACTGCATACTGCATACTACATACTGCATACTGCATACTACATACAACATACTACATACTGCATACTGCATACTACATACTGCATATTGCATACTGCATACTGCATACTGCATACTACATACTGCATACTGCATACTACATACTGCATACTGCATACTGCATACTGCATTTGCAGGTAGTATGTAGTCTGACTGTTCTGGTGGATCTGGTCTGCAGGATGCTGGGTCAGGCGTCGCTGGATTTCCAGTTTCCGAAAGCGGAAGTCAACAACGGCCAAGCTGAGAGTGAAACTGCTTCTTTAGCATCCCTTATGCTTTAAAAAGTTAAGAAGTGGTTTATATGGTGAAGCAGATTTTTTGTAGCCTGACAATGACAGTTACTTTACAGTAAACGCTTACTAAACTTAACTTTCAGTCAACCTAGCTAGAGGCTAAGAGACAGAGCTGATCAGCCTTATAGCCTCCTTGCTAACAGCTAGTAGCATGCCACCTTGTCAGCCAGGTCAGCCCTGCCAACATCACGCAAAACTAGTCACATTAAAATCTTGGAAACTGATGAGTTATTCAAATAATTAGGGGAGTTGAGCTCTTCAAACCAAAATACATTTTTTATACCAGGCTGTAAATATGCCCCAAGTGGACACTTAATGAACTGCAGTTTTAAGCAGTTTTCTGCGAGGCTTCATTTCTGAAGACCAAAGGTTACCACTCATGTATGGCTTGCCTTTGTGAAGTTCACTAAGCTCTGAGACTTTAAAGGGTAATTCGGTGTAGTGGTGATGAGAAGAAGTCGTTTCATTTATTTTATTTCCAAATAAGGGGATTCTCTGTAACTGCTAATGTCTGCTGATTGTCCTCTCTGTGTGTTTGTGCACAGATCCAGCTCTGTGAAGGAGCAACAAACAGCAAACAACACACCCATCAAACAGAAATAGTAAGCGCTTGTGAACTGACCCTCCAACCTCTGGTGAGTATATGTTAAATATGTCATCCCTGCTACAGGGGGCATGATAATTAAGAGAGCCGCTAACAAGAAAACCAATCCCTTTGGAGGTTTACTATATGAGTAAGTTTGTCTGACGTTAAAACCCAGCTGCTATTATCAGATATCCTTCTCTAAGGAATCCAGTCATGCACTTATTGGGCAGACTACACCTTCAGATGTTCCATGATTGAAGTATGTGGTTATTCAATGTCGAGCAAAAATATATCTTTAACATTTTATCTAGGAAATGATTTAGTGGAGGTACTCACTGTCTCTTTACTGTTTCACAGACACCATCCAGAGAGATGCAGCTGGCCCCCCATTGAGACTCCTGATGCAGCAGAGATGTGTGAGGATTCAAAGCGTCTGGATTTGGCAGCCTACAAAAGGTACTCGAGTCCAGCATGGGAGTTCCTGAGAGGGGGAAGTGGAGTTCAGATAAGCTCTTTTTTTTCTAATCAGCCTCAGGCAAAAAGAATTATTGCTCTCAGCAACTCTTTCCCCACAATTTTGGATTAAACACAAAACTTTGGTGCCTTTGTTGCACTGCACAGTCATTCTGCTTTCCCTCAGAATACTCTACAAAATGCATGAACTCTAGGTTCAACTCCCAGTCAGTGCTTTGTCTGACGAGGCGATGCACCAAGAAGCCGGGTGTTACGGTTTCAGAGGTGAGCTGTCAGTTTAACGGTGAGGGCCAAACGAAGAATCATCACATCAAATGGAGTAAAAAAGGACAGCTATATATATTCAAAACAAACTGAAACTGGAGAACAGTGTCCTCTTTTTTTCTAAGAGGGACATTTTGGTGGTTTACCCTTACAATATTAAAGTTTGGGCATCTTTAAAACCAATAAAAAGACATGAAATCACCTTCTATCCATCAGGACAACAGTTCTGTTTTGAGATTCATATTGTGCCGTCGCCCTCTGCCCTGTGGAAGGACGTGACAAACACCCTGACTCATCCCTCTGATTAAAACGATCTCCTACTCTCTCTCTTGTTAGTTAATTGTCGTCCATGATAGGAAAATATGAAGGTTTACTCATTGTCTCCTTTCAGCTCGGCTTGTTGAGTCTCAGAGCTCATCATCCTTCCTACAGTCCTCTCAGCGCTCCTGCCTAATTATCTCTAATAATGACTGAAGCATATTGGATGTATTTCTTTGCCCAGACTTCACAGTAGCTCCACACACCTCCGGCGCTGCTAAGCTGAAGCCTCTGGCAATAAATCCCATGGAGATTATGCAGTCATACGGCTTTTTATTCATGCATTGGTAATTCAGAGCACGGATAAAGCTCTTTTCATCAGCTGTTCACCTACTGTAATAAAAGAATAATGTGCTCTGAATGGATCGGTAAAATTATGCTTTCAAACATTACAGGAAGCTATCCATAAATCAACTGATTATGCTGTCTTGAGTTAATGATCATAATCGGCAGATAACCAGTTGTTTTTTCAGGTTTGAGGAAAAGCGTAGTCGTGTGTTTCCCCCTTTCTTTTCCTCTTTGAAGGTAACGTGTTAAAAAGTAAAATGTGAGGTATTAATACAGACGAGGTAGCTGAGTTCCTCCAGGGTATGCACTTCAGGGAACGAGTCAGTTTGAGTGAAAATAGAAGCTGAATATTCAAAAAATAGAGAACCTCTGACCCAATCTGACCCGTCCCTCCCAGCCCGTTAAACGCAGGGTATCAAAGTGTGTGAGTGTGTGAGTGTGTGAGTGTGTGAGTGTGTGAGTGGTCAGGCACCATGCTATCTTAAAGAGCTCTCAGTGCCCCTCTTTATCATTGCTTTCCAACAGTACAGGCCTGCTTGTCACATTAAAGTCTTTAAGAGTAGTGCTGTGACACAATATGGTACAATGACAAACTACGCCACACTCCAAGATATCATCTGTGTTTGTTTACATCAGGGTAGTTGAGCTTCATATCTTTATGGCAGTGAACATTAACCGGAGCAAACACAGGAGAGAGCTTCTGACAGATTCAACCTCTGCCAGCTGACAGGCTTTAATTTAATTCAGTGGAAAGGAGTTGTTCTGAAACGTTCCCTCTCAGGTCTTTAGTCCTCATCTAATGAATGAGAAATTTTAAAAAGCTTAATTGGACATTTTAGTGTGAAAGGAGCTTCAGAATAACGATGGTTGAAGTGAGCTGGAGCTGAAAAACACCTGACCATCATACCCAGGATACTTATCATACCACATGCCTTTGAGTGCCAGGAGGACGACCTCTTCTTCTACAGAAGGGGATCAGCGCTGTGGGGTCTGATTCGAGCTGACACATCAGGCCAAAGCTCCAACTCCTGGGCTTTCTCTGTTAGCTCAGCCTGCAGCTCCACCTCCACCTTGGAGCCTTTTAAATGTCAGGTTAATATTTAAATTCAGAGCTGCTCCGGGGCGTACGATATAGAGGGAGATACTCTGGTGAAAATACTGAATCATTAGTGTGGATACCCACCGATCTTAGAACCCCATCGGTCAACATCTGAGCCTGAAGCCTCTGGGAACCAGGGCCCAGTTTTCAGGGCCATGCGGGTCATACATCTCTCCTGGTTTCTGTGCATTGAATGAAGTAGATTTAAAGAGACAGTTTTGAATCAGGTATCAGCTGCACTTGCATACTGATATCTGACTGAATACTGAATGCTATTACTTGGACTACAAACAGAAACCAGAACACTTGCAATACTAAGATCTGGTCCTGCACCTACAAACTGTGTGTTTTCATGTAGAATATATAAACACAGATGAGACACCGGCGTCAGTAAAGGCTAATCATACCTAAGAAAAAGAAACCACTTAAAAATGTGTTCACTGAGAGTTTGAATATCCTGGTCCACATATTTAAATGCAGATTTTAAAAGCAGAACTCTGTTAGTTAGACAAAGCAGCTTTGACCGGTCTGAACCTCAAGGCTTTTCAGTTATTGAGAATCTGATGCAATATTAATCCAATTCTGCTTGTGTGTTTTTTTACAGTCAAATATTTTCCTCCCTCGGTCTCTGCACACCCACACACGCTGGCCCTGCGTGAACACTCCGGGCTTCTTGTTCTGCTCGCTCGTCAATCTGACCTTAAAGGGATTTGGCCTGAAGAACAGAGCAAGGACAGAAAACAAACCAATACGAGGTGAGTGTTTGGGCTCATCGCTGTGAGCTAATTAAAGCTGGACGCACTCAGGACTGAAGATTTATATCAGCTCTGGATGAAGGTGCTGATATTCTGCTGTAGAAGAAGAAGAACTATTCTTTCTTTGGTGTAGTGCATTTACTTCTTATTCCCTCCATACGTCACTGGACTGATTTACACAATCTACCCGGGACTTCAGCCCGAGGTCCAAACACAAGCAACAATGGGGGACCAGGAACCTTTTAGTTCAGGGGGAAGTAGTTCTGCACCTTAACACAGCTGAGCTAACTTTGACTTCATGGCACACAGGAGTCTCCACTGATCACTTGCAGCCTCTAAGTCCTCACGCTCTGGGTCTGATTTTCGTGCTCCTCTTTTCTCCTCTGCCAATCTTAAAGGATCAGTTTTCTGCAGGATGAATTCAAGGCTGCGTTTAAAGGAGCAACAACAATGGGGGCACAGGAACCTTTTAGTTCAGGGGAAAGTAGCTCTGGGGGCTAAAAGACCCTGGAACTCTTGGTGGAAAAGCACCTAATGGATGGTGATGTTGTCTCTCAGGGTTTGCCCTCCTAAGCTGCTGAGAGTAAAATGATTGTCTTCACCTGGAAGCTTCAGTCTTGCGAGACGTCCAGCCTTCAAAACAACAACAAAGACACACTTTTCAATATCCCTCGCTCTAAAACTTTCATGCACAGCCTTAAGAAATCAATCCCCTCTACACAGCCCACATCAAACCCCGCCAGCTTCAAGCAGACCCCCAAGGATAGAAATCATAAACAGAGCAGAGAGATGAGGCGTGATTAATGAAATCCCATGTCTGTGATCTAAGAGGAAAAATAGATTCTTGAAGTGCACATCTCTCAAAGAAACATCAAGCAGAGCAGAAAAACTTCAAATTAGCCTTCTAAAGTCACAGCAAGACAGAAAATCACATTATTGCCTCAGAGCCGGCTCAAATAATTACATCTGAGAACAGTCCAACATCGGATTAAAGAGGCTGCTTAGAGCAGGGAAGAGGCCCAGCAGACAGTGAGGCATGATGAGAGAGGCAAACAGCTCGACCCAGTTTAACATCACTGGGATGAAGAAACATTACAACAGACGCTGTTTCACACTGCCTTCAACGAACAGGCGTGTAGTCCAGGAGGCGTGCTTCATCACTACACCTGTGAGATGTTAGCAGAGAGGCAGCAGACAGAACGACACCACAGAAGGACAGCGTGTTAAAGTGATGAGGCTGAATGTTGGTGTCGGATCACAGAACATCTGATTTCATGCACGTTTAAACTCTGAATCCAGTTTTGACTACTTAAAGTAGACTGTATCATAAATGGACGAGGTGTCCGTGACGTCAAACATCTGTCTCTGAAGCTTATCGTCAGCAGGTTCCATATTGGAAATGCTAAACATAACCACACTTCATCCAAGCTGGTGTGAGGTAAAGAGACGGGTTTAACCTCTTTACTATCAGCTACAGTGTGCCTGCCTGTCAATCAAGACAGCCACGCCCTTATTTGGGCAAAACTGATAAGTTTAATATCTTCAAAAAATAACAAGCAAGAAAAAATATCACCTCCTTAGAGTGTAAGCTAAGAGAGAAATGAGCTACAAAAGACTCCACTGGTTTTTTGAACCAGGCTGTAAACATGTTTATTCCTGATGTAAAGATCGGCTCTTTGCATGGGTGTGTATGTGGTTTCCTGTGTTTCTGCAGCCAGCCTCTAGTGGACACTTGAGGAACTGCAGTTTATAACACTTCTGAACGGGCTTCATATTTCTAGGGTTGTAATTTGCATAAGCACACTTCATTAACTCAATTTAATTGACCCTGTTAACTGGAGACTCTCAGCCGGATGCATCCCTCATAAACGTCTTTAGACCATCATTAAATATCTGATGAGGATATTTTGAAATCTTAATAAAAACTAAACTAGTTTGCATTCCCAGGAACTCCCTCTGTGTTTCAACAGCTGTGTAAACTCCACAAACACTGACACGTTCAGCTGAAGGTCTCCAGTTTACAGGGTCACTTTTAAAAGCGGAACACCGGGAGGAGAGATGCATTCATGGTGGGCTGAGAGAAGACTACTGTTACAAGCTGCTAAATCAAGAGAATCACAGCTTCTTCTTTTGAAAAGTACACACACATACAAAAAAGATAGAACAAATAAAAACTAATGAAAGAAAGAGAAATCAAGAGAATCACAGATGTGTGTGATGTTATTGTGGACGGAGGGAGGAATAAAAACACTGAGGTTAATCTACCAATCAGACACCTTCAGCATTGCAGGCCCCGCCCCATGAAAGTCCTGGGACCTTTGAAAAGTACTACCCCCCTAGCAGGGGGTTTTTAGGGGGGAGATTATCTACCCCTGAACTAAAGTTAGACCCTGGGTCCACCAGTTCAAACACACGTAGTTCCTGGGTTAAGTTCCTGTGGTTTAAACGCCTGTAGATAACATTTATTCAGATCGGGTGTATCTGGTTGTTTTCCTCCTGAAATCTGGGTCGATGTGTTTTATTCACCATGCAGCAGCTGGAAGGCAGAGATTCCCGCTCGTGCTGCTTTTTTCCCCCTCTCCACACCCTGGTGTTTTCAGTGGAGATATCAGCACACAGAATAATGTAGAACACATCCATATATGTACTGTATCACATTACTACCTCCTGTATCAACACGCAGCACAGTATGCGGCCGACAGACTCAGCAGAGCTCCGGTGTGTCAGGATTCTCCAGTGATGTTGGAGACAGGAAGCAGGAATCCTCAGGTATGCAGGGACTCTGAAGTCTTTGTTTCTGCAGTGAGCGATAACATAAGTTAGTGTCAGAGGCAGCGTGTAATCTGAGAACAGCTGTGCGTGTCAGCGGAGGGACCGTCTTATTGATTAGGAGGGCGCCGCGGCATCGATCAAACATCGTCTCTCACATCGCCTGCTAACGGGGGACAGAGCCGAGGCGCTCGTCTGGGGTGTTTCAGGGAGAAAGAACATCGTGAGTCATGAGAACACACTGCAAGGATTTACCAAACAGGATGTGAAGCTGGAGGAAGGAGAGCATGAGGGATGCCATGTATGGAAGGGGCCTGTGCAGGAAGACCCTGAGTTAAACCATGCTCATATAGAGTCCTAATCATCCTTGTTATTGGGTACTGGTGGTGACTTGTAAACTGCCTCTCACTGTTTCTCAGTTCTCAGGCTGGAAATGAGATATATCCTGGAGATGAGGAAAGTCACAGGATGTACTAATGCTTGTTTACACACACACACACACACACACACACACACACACACACACACACACACAACCACACACACACACACACACACACACACACACACACACACACACACACACACACACACACACACACACACACACACACACCATGATACCTCAGGAAATAACATTCAGCTTCTTCTTCTTTGGGTAGCACATTAGTTGCAGCTGACAGACAGTTAGATTTGCTCCTCTGGTCTCTACAGTCTGTGTTTGTAAAGCCTGAAGCCCGGTTTATACTTCAGTGTTGACTCTACGCCGTCTTGAGCACTGCATACTCGTGCCATGGGGTCTGAATCCATCACGGAGCTGGAGCTGATAAATGTGAAGAAGAAGTCGATCATGCTGCAGTTATTGCAAAGAAGAAAGGAGAGGAGATGTTGGAAGAGATGGAAGTTATAGTTGCTGGGAATGTTGTAAATGCTATCCAGCGGTTCAATCACAGGTCTTGTTCACAGTTACATTTTTGAGGAGGTGCATTTCAGGATCAAGGCTAAGAGAACCTACATCGTAGACTTCATGCAGAAGAATGACACTCCGAACTCATAACATGCAGTTTTGCTGTCTTAAGAGCCTGAGCACATCAGTTTAACATGTAGAGAAGCTTGAGCTAACTATGATTGGACTTGTTTTATGACCAGGCTTGGTCTACAGGTCTACATGAGAATAGAATTAGGACCTGTGTCCACTGACAGCATTTTTTGTCTCTGTATGTGATATATGACATTTTACAAAAACAGAGCAGATGGAGCGGGACAGGAAGTCAGGTTTCACCAAAACCAAATGAAAACATCCGGTTCATTTTCAGAATAAAACACTCTGTGTTATCACCAGATCGTATTTCACTTAACTACAACAACAAACCAAAGTCATGATGAGCGGAGCCAGGCCTGGAGTCAACAGGTCAGAGGTTTTCAGAGGACCAGAAAGACAACATGGATGAGGAGAGGAGGAGGAGGAGGATCCTTGATTCAGGGACTATAGAAGGGGAAACCTCGGTCACATGACTCCAGCTGTCCAGAGGTCCTGCTCTTGGGTGTTGACGGATGAGAGAGGACACGGAGCCGGACTGCAGAGGATCAGAGAGGGACTGGACACGGATCTGATGGAAGTCTGATGTAAGAACATTTTTATGTTTGAGACGCCAAGCTCTAACGACACTGAGAGCTCAGGCCCTGGAGGAGTTAATAGAGTACACTTTAGAGCAGTCCTATTTTAATTTTTTAGGTATGGTCTAACATTCTAGTCTAATATTAGGACTCAGCTTTTAATGACATTGGGTGACCATTAACCCTCTCACCAGCTGAGTTCATAAAATCAGGATACTGAACCATGAAGAAGGACTCGTGTGCAGGACTCAGGACACGAGGCTAAAGTTCACAGTCTGTTAAATCAAAGCAGAGGACACTAGAGAACAAACACATAAACAAAGGTGAGCATGAGGAACAGGCTGGACCTCTGACTCAAGGGGAACACAGGGAACAGGAAGTCAGAGGACAGGGGTGAGTATCAAAATAAAACGTGAAGTGAAACAACAAATGTCACAACATTTCAGTCTTCACTCAAACATCAGTGTGTTTTTAACCCATCGGACCTTCTTTCATCGATCATTCCTTCTTTCTCCATCTGCCAAAAGAACTTAAAACTTCATGCCTGATCAATAAGAGCGTACTGTACAGATCCCCCACATCCAGCCTCTCTCTCCAGCTGCAGTCAATACCTCACTGAATAACTCATAAGAACATGCAGGCTGAGAGTCTGCACACATCTCTCTGAAACTTTGAACGTCTCTGCAGCGAGAGGACGTGTTTTTCATATATTTTTCAATATATGTGTGAGGATCACTTTGATGTAACCCTGAGAATCTGCTGTAAAGCCCTGATATGCACACGCTGCTTCCCTGTCCTGTCTGTGGGTTACTCTAACACCTATCTGCAGCCTCTCATCCATCCGCCTCCCTTCTTTCTCCTGCTTTTCAATCATTTGTCTCCTCGTCTCTGTGTTCCTCCTGCTGATACATTTTCTCTGCACCGCGGTCAACCCTCTCCCACTTTTCTCCCCGTACGCCCAATTCCTCTCACGCCACCTAAATCACTTTCTATTACAGCCTGACGGTCCGTTCAGACAACAGGGTCACCAGGGCGGACTGGCTGTCCTCTCCTCTCTCTCCCAGCCTGTTATTTGTCAGAGCTTGAAGGTATGCAGACACCGAGCCGCTCAGATCTACCTTAAAGCCGAGCCGCAGACATCCAGCCCCTCTCCTCTGTCAGGAGCTGCCACTTCTCTCTAACACAAGCCCTGTGGAGGATTGGTTCACATGTGTCTGCCACGCTCCACTCTCAGCTTTATAGATTCAGTAATGGATTGGCCTCACGACTGTGCCGAGGCTCACAGCGAGACAGCTGTGACAGACGCAGGCTGGAGGTTTCTGTCTCTGCTACAGACATCCAGAATGACTGCAGAAAGGCCTTTTGACTCTCTGTGTGCTTTAGACTCCCCCTCAGGACACGCCGTACTGAGGGAAACACACAGATACAGAAGGTCTGATGTGGAGTGTGTCAGTTTACCATAAGAGGGAGGAATATGCAGCAAAGAGAGGCTCTACCTGGAGGACGGGACTGTCAGGGGGGGAGGGATGATTCAGGATTCAGAACTTTGACTCTTCTTTCACTTCAGGATAAAAAGACACCTCCACCTGTTCTCTGAATACACTTTTCAACCAGCTCAATATAAAGAAATAATTCAACATATCTGGAGTTATTCCCTGCCTGGTTGATTGATTGGACACTGAAGTCTTGCATCTTTGAATAAAGGCTGGGAGAAGTCTTTATAAAAAGTTTGAAGCTCACAATTTAACACATCATATCTCGTCTGTTTGTCAAAATCAAACAATGCAAGCAGCTGAAAAACGACCCGGTGCAACATCAACCAGCTGCTTATCTTCACTTTCATCCCTCCATCAAACTGTCTGCAAAATAACAAAGATTTAAAAAGTCAGATTCTCAAAATGTTGAGCTGTTACCGTCCATATCTGATTTTACCACCAGAGTAAGGTGGAGGTCTACTTTCCAGCTGCACATGCCCTCACGTTGCTCTGCGGTCTACTTATTGATTTGAGATATCCGGATGTTTCAAACCTCGCCGTGTTAAATATTAAACACTTATTTCTTTTAGGACATCAACTCTTAAAACTCCTGAAAACTACACAAAGAGGAACAACTCTTCCTGCTGAGATCACTGGATGTTCTAACCAAGCGGAAACCTTAAAATATGAAGCCCACGGTGAAGTGTTATAAACTGCAGTTCCTCTAGTGTCCACTAGAGGCTGGCTGCAGAAACACAGGAAACCACATACACACCCATTCAAAGAGACCATCTTTAAATAAACATGTATACAGCCTGGTTCAAAAACTCTCTCAGCACACACTGTATGGGGGGTTCATTTAAAACTAGATATTAAAGGTAGTTTTGCCCAAATAAGGGCGTGGCTGACTTGATTGACAGGTGGGCGCCCTGTAGCTGTTAGCAGGGAGGCTAAAGCCCGCCTCTTTACCTCACACTAGCTCGACAGGCGTTTTGGTTGAGTTCAACATTTCCAATATGGCGCCCGCTGATGATCGGCTTCAAAACAGACGGTGTCGTCATGGAGACTACATCCATTAATTATACAGTCTGTGATTCTGACACATAACAGTTTCAAACGGGGGTCCAACTTTTAAGTGTGCACTGGTATTAGCTGCAATAAGGTGTTACATTTGTGACTCACCTTCTTTCATCCTTAGTTTTTATTTCAGTATTATTTTAAAAGATTATTTTTCTTTGTAAAGAAAAGATTTAGTCTTTGAAAAGTCTTTTTTCAAAGTGAATCTTAAAAAGAGAGGATCGTCTTATAATCAGCTTCAGTTTCATATAATTCATGAAGTACAACAGTGCATGATACCATCATCAAACAGTGCTAATCGTCAGAGTCTATTGGATCTTCTTCTATGATGTCAATGTGAAGAACATGAAAGGTGCTTCATTTACATCAAGTCCTGCAAAACAGGAACACAGACCTGAAGCAGGAACCCATTACAGTCATCAGTGCAGGTTCAAGGTGAGACGCTCCCCTGCTCACCCCCTTCTGTTCCAGTGAAGCTCCACAAGAGGCAGTGACCTAGAGAAGTATGGATGGAACTTCAACAACTACTCTCCTCTTCTTCTCTGTCATCTTCTTCTTCTTCTTCTTCTTCTTCTTCTTCTTCTTCTTCTTCTTCTTCTTCTTCTTCTTCTTCTTCTTCTTCTTCTTCTTCTTCTCTGTCATCTTCTTCTTCTTCTTCTTCTTCTTCTCTGTCATCTTCTTCTTCTTCTTCTTCTTCTTCTTCTTCTTCTTCTTCTTCTTCTCTGTCATCTTCTTCTTCTTCTCTGTCATCTTCTTCTTCTTCTTCTTCTTCTAGTTCTTCTTGTTCTAGTTCTTCTTCTTCTTCTTCTTCTTCTTCTTCTTCTCCTCTGTCATCTTCTTCTTCTTCTTCTTCTTCTTCTTCTCTGTCATCTTCTTCTTCTTCTTCTTCTTCTCTGTCATCTTCTTCTTCTTCTTCTTCTTCATCTTCTTCTTCTTCTTCTTCTTCTCTGTCATCTTCTTCTTCTTCTTCTTCTTCTTCTCTGTCATCTTCTTCTTCTTCTTCATCTTCTTCTTCTTCTTCTTCTTCTTCTCTGTCATCTTCTTCTTCTTCTTCATCTTCTTCTTCTTCTTCTTCTTCTTCTAGTTCTTCTTGTTCTAGTTCTTAATCTTCTTGTTGTCCTTGTTGTTCTTGTTGTTCTTGTTGTTCTTGTTGTCCTTGTTGTTCTTGTTGTTCTTGTTGTTCTTGTTGTTCTTGTTGTTCTTGTTGTTCTTGTTGTTCTTGTTGTTCTTGTTCTCGATCTTGTTCTTCTTGTTCTTCTTCCAACTGGTGCATCTCTCACATCTACTGGCTTAATACCAAACCTGTAAAGCCTGGAGGTCTGCTGAATGTTTGGAATGACTGCCCATTGCACCTTTAAGGGTAATTAAATATTAGAAGCTGTCAGCGTTTGAGTCGAGGAGGAGAGGAGAGTTTTTAATTTTCCATTGAAGAGATGAAGAACAGCAGCAAAGCTACATTTTCACACAATTCATCCTCATAATGAGAAAGAAGAAGAAAGTGTTTCCCTGGAGTAAGGTGATCTGAAACCAGGAGGAATCATTCACCTCTCACAGAGGGAGAGATGATCTGACAGACAGAGATAGTCCTTTTATCAGCTTCAGTCCCGACCCACCAAAGATTTCATTACTTCATTAACTGGGTAATTAATTGATCGGTTAGCTGACACAACTTCATCTTTATTACTCTCAGGTCTACAGGACTCCCATGGAAACCTGGACTCACATCAGTGACCCGCTGCAGACCGAGTACACTGAAAGCTCTCTTAAAGTGACGGATACGTTTTCATTCTGCAGTTATTAAGTCGTAACACACTCCGTCGAGTAAATTCAATGAGAGTGACAGTTTTTCATGCAACTCTTATTAAGGAGGGCAATATCTGCATAGAGAGAGCACAAACACACACACTCAGCAGGGCACAGAGTCACTGTGTGTGTGATGCATTCTCTCTGTGGGAGGCAGCCGGGGCAGAAGGAACCTCGCTTTCTCATAAAACAAAGAGGCAGGGAACATAACGGAGAGACTCGATTAGAAGGGTGCAAAGAAGTCATTTTAAGGATTGAGTGATTGGTCGGGGAGGAATAATGATCTTTTTAAGTTTCAGAAGGTGAGGATTGAGATTTCAAGATAGAGGAGAGGAAAAAGGACCCGAAGAGTTATGGAGCAGAGAGGGCATCAGTGGGGTGAGCGTGAGGAGGAGGGATGAAGGTGCCTACTGAGTGCAGAGAGACATTAATCCTAGTCTGCATAACCTCTCTCCTTAGCAGAGGTGGTCTGCAGAGCAATGAATCACCTGAGAGAGAGAGAGCTGGAGTTTCATTCATGACGATTAAAACTCTGTCACTGACTCTCTCTGGTGTTCACGCCACTCTGTGCACATTAAACAGGAGGAGGAACTTTACCCCTGAACTTTGGACCAGTGGACCCAGGGTCTAACTTTAGTTCAGGGGTAGATAATCTCCCCCCTAAAAAGCCCCTGCTAGGGGGGGTAGTACTTTTCAAAGGTCCCATGACTTTCAGAGGGCGGGGCCTGCAATGCTGAAGGTGTCTGATTGGTAGATTAACCTCAGTGTTTTTATTCCTCCCTCCGTCCACAATAACATCACACACATCTGTGATTCTCTTGATTTCTCTTTCTTTCATTAGTTTTTATTTGTTCTATCTTTTTTGTATGTGTGTGTACTTTTCAAAAGAAGAAGCTGTGATTCTCTTGATTTAGCAGCTTGTAACAGTAGTCTTCTCTCAGCCCACCGTGAATGCGTCTCTCCTCCCGGTGTTCCGCTTTTAAAAGTGACCCTGTAAACTGGAGACCTTCAGCTGAACGTGTCAGTGTTTGTGGAGTTTACACAGCTGTTGAAACACAGAGGGAGTTCCTGGGAATGCAAACTAGTTTAGTTTTTATTAAGATTTCAAAATATCCTCATCAGATATTTAATGATGGTCTAAAGACGTTTATGAGGGATGCATCCGGCTGAGAGTCTCCAGTTAACAGGGTCGCCGTTTAAACCAAAACACTGGCACCATGCACACATGAGGTGTAACTGTTATCTCTGACCTGCTGAGATGAAGAGCTTCTATGAATAAAGTTATCTCCAGCTTTAGCTCGCCCTGTAACTGGAAATAGTCTCTGCAGAGTCACTCTGGCACATATATTTTAGCCGGGTATTGATGACACTTTGGAGGCGGTGAGGAGCAAAAATAGAGGTTAGATCTTTCTGTGCACCTTAATACAAAGTACTAAGCTGAGGGAGCAGCGCTGCAGGTGAAAGAATATCATTCCACAAAACTCTGACGTGATATTTTTATACTCCTTTTCTCTGTAGCTTTAAGCCTCAGAGGTTTTTGTTCTCACCTTAACAAAGACGTAAAGCTTTCCTCATCACTGCCTCCACACACACACACACACACACACACACACACACACACACACACACACACACACACACACACACACACACACACACACACACACTCACACTCATATATATATTTTCCTCTGCCTCTGGTTTCTGTGGATGCAGAGGAAGTTCAATATTAGTTCAGAGATTATATGTTGGAGTGGTGAAATGAGTATATTGTGAAACGGTCCTTACGATCAGTCAGAGAGACACCAGCACCATCATTAAATGAAAACTCTGAGGCTGTCTTTTGAGGAGGTCTCATTAAAACCCTCTTATCTGAGAGGAGGTTTCAGCTTCAGTGGAGCAGCAGCTCTCTCTATAATGACTTTGGTGACATTGCAGCATTTCAGAGCAGATTAAGATGTCCATGTGTAAAGGTAATTTGAAGAAGCTCTGAATATTTGCAGCTATGTTTCCAGTGATGAAGTCCAGGCAAACAAAATAACCGAGGGGAGGCGGGTGGAGTCGAAGCTTTCAGACATAAAACCTTTGGTGCATTTTAAAGAGCTGAGCAAACACAACAGCTCGGTTCATCCTCCAGCAGTCCAGGAAAATAACTCGTCCCAGTTGCCATAAAATATCTTTATCAGCAAGGTCGTGTAAAAGTCGGCCGGCTACCTCGTCCTGCACAGGGAACCTTATAATCTCATCACACATTCACCGTGTGGAGCAGGACGCTCCTCTTCTCCCTCTCAGAGATAGTCAGGGTCCAGAAGCTCCTCAGGCTGAGACCACATCTGTGCCCACTGACTCTCATTATGTCCCCACTCTGAAGACCAGCCTGAGACCACACTAAGGATTTTACCACAGTGTCAACAGGCAGAGGGGACGGACTCCTTTATGTGGATTAGATTCCTATGACCGGTGTGATCAGGTTTTCTGAAGCATTGTTTTTTGTTGTTGAGGATAAATCCCTGTTGTTATGTGGCTTTGATCCATCAGAAGAATTCCATTCCACTTCATCCATTCCACTTCTTTCCACTCCATCTCATTCCATTTTAACAAATCCCACTCCATCCTATTCCACTGCACTCCATTTCATTCCACCCCATTGCATTTCACTTCATCCGATTCCACTCCAGTTCATCCAATTCAACTGTTTAATTCCACTCCACTCAATTCCACTTCATTCCACTCCATTTAATTCTAATTAATTCCATTCCACTTCTTCATCCCATTCTTCATCCCATTCTATTCCCCTTAATTCAATTCCACTTCCTCATTACCCTCCAGTTCATTCCACTCAACTCCATTCAATTAAGCTTCATTCCATTTCACTTCATCTGATTCCACTCCATTTAAGTCCTTGCCTTTCCACTCCATTCTATTCCCCTTTATTCAATTCCACTCCATTCCACTTCATCCCATTCCACTCCATTTAATTCCAATTAATCCATTCCACTTCTTTCCATTCCATTCATCTTCATCCCATTCTATTCCCCTTTATTCAATTCCACTTCATCCATTCCACTCCACTCTATTCCACTCCATCTCATTTAATTTGATTAAATTCCGCTCTGTTCCGCTTCATCTCATTTCAGTCAACTCCATTAAATTTCATCCCATTCCACTCGACTTCATCCCATTCCACTCCATTTCATTCCATTCCACTTCTTTCCATTCCCTTCATCTTCATCCCATTCTTTTCCCCTTAATCGAATTCCCCTCCATTCCACTTCATCTATTCCACTCCAGTTCATCCCATTCCACTCCATCTAATCAAACTGCACTCCATTCCATTCCACTTCACCCACTCCACTCTGTGTTTACAGATTCCTTCAGTGTGAACAGGCAGTGGGTAAAGGTTGGTTTGATATGAGGTGTGATCAGGTTGTTCCTGGTGTTGTGTTTGTTGTTGAGAGTAAGTTCCTGTTGTTTCCACCGATCAATAAATACTAATAACTCCTTCCTTTGGAGTCATGAAGGATCTAAAAACAGGACTCCTTTAAACTCGTTATTATCTGTATTCAAAGCCGAGTCCACAGACCGCTTCATAAACCAGTGAGTGAGTCTCTGTTTGCATATAAATCACACACTGGAAGAAGTAATTAGATCTTTCTCCACTCTGAGCTCTGAGCTCTGATCCATTAAAGATGGATGAGATCTTCTAATTGAACTGAGCCGGACTTTTTTTAATAAGGGAGATTCATCTAAAGGACTTCCTCTGTATCCTGACGTCAATAACAGCAGCGTGTTCTTCCCCCTCTGTTTTATTAAACAACACTTATGTACAAATATATTCATACAGGACATGGAAAAGAGTACATCTCATCATGGTGTAAATGGCTTTGGGTGCATCTAGTACAAATATCCAAACTCCACGATGATACAGTAGTTTCCACACAACACTTAGTAAACACTTGTGAGATTCAAGCATCGGTAACATGTTTTATCAAAGCTTTACTTTGATTGCTTACAGTCCTTCAAAAGATGCATTTCAAACGACGATGCAGCCATGAAGACCTTCAGGCTCGACCCACCAGATCCAAAGTACAATCATGCATTTCCCTGAGAGGTACAAACACTTCCCCTTCTTTGGCAGCCGGTCTGTGGTCAGAGGTAAGGAGCGGACTCAGTGTTCATCAGCGTTTCCCCACAGACTCTCACTTCCAGAGAGGATCCAGTCTCTGTGCACGGCTCCTCCTCTGGTCATAAGCAGTCTCTGCACAGCGCCACCTGCCCGTGCACAAAGTCCCTGCAGGGGCACAGGCGCTGGTGTTTGGGGCTGGAGCCGGCGCAGCTGAACAGCAGCGGGTCCTGCTGCAGGCCGCATTCGGCGTGCTCTGCTGAGAAGGCGGGGAAGAGGTGGTTCATCTCAGACTCCAGACCCTCACACTGGAAGTCCAACCTGGAGGGACACAGACCGACTGTTAATTCCTAAAGCATGAAGGGTATTGATCCTCATTCCGCTCATTCAGCACGCCTACATGTGTAACATATGGATGTTCTCAGCAGAGCCACGGGGTGTAAGTGATTATTCAACAGATAGATTTAATATTTATGTCACCGCGCCGCCTTCAGGACCTCGGGGAATGAAGGGAAATATTCCAGGAGCAGGGTGAGCCGGTGTCTCCTCCTGTACTTTTTCACTGCTGCATAATTTTAAAAACTACGAGTGCAAATGAGACGTGATGTCTGGAGGGAAACTTATTCTAATGTACCATCGAAGGAGAATACGCTCATTGAGATGCAGCATTTTATCCCTGGAAGGTTCTGACAGGGCATTTCATTAAATGATCACTGATGCTAACGGGGCAGCGAACAAGACGACAGCTTCAGCTTCACTTGGTGTTTAAAGCGAGGAGGAGGAGGAGGAGGAGGAGGAGGAGGAGGGACTTCCTCTGGTGTTGATCTCTCCTCTGATCTTCTCTGGGCGTTCAGAAGGAGAGTTTTCTGACAGAAATCTCATCCTGTGTTCTTTAACAGTCAAATCTGATCACTGACCAATCAGAATATAAAAGGGGCGGGACATACAGTATTACATTTGTCAACAACAATGGAGGACGTCCGTATAAAGGAGACAGTTATCACACTCTTATTTTGGACTTGAGCCCCACATACTTGTGCGTGGATGTGTCCGTGTCGCTCTGCAGTTCTCCTCCTAAACTCTAGAGGGCAGTGTGGTCTCTCTGATAGTCCGGTCGCCTGCTTCCAGCCCCGCTACGATCTCTGTTTCCTTTTCCTCAGAGATTCAGAGTTCTGTTAATCTACAGCTGATACATGTTGCTGTTTATCATACAGACATGATGACATGAAGAACAGAGAGGGGGAGATCAAATACACGGACGATGAGCGGGGATCCAGGAAGTGATGTACATGCAGGAAATACAATGCAGCCGAGCCGACCAATCACAGGGCTTGTGGTCCGTGTCGATTCTATGGGGAGTTATATTTTGGAGGAGGTGAGCGTCTGATACGTGCGTAGGCCTCTGCGTAGGTACGGGAGCTACGTGGACCCCGGTGTAGGCTACGCCGCCGATTCAGAGCAGAAGTATAAATCAGGCTTTAGATCAGTTTGGCTCCCGTCATGTTTCCATCGTTTCAGGATAAAAACAGAAAATCGTACAGCAGGAATAACTTTACCCCGACCAGGAAGTGATGGGATTAAGTATTTACATGATTGACGATCTGAATATCAAACAGCATAAACCACCCGGATCAGACCGTCTGTCATGAATGAGGTGTTCACATGAGGAACTTAAGTCTGATCAGGCTGTTCATCCAGTTATAGGGGGTTCAGGTAAACACAGTTTATGTAACCATGGATATTTTGGCTTCATTTTTCTGTAATGTAAAGAGGAGGAGGCACGCTCTCCATCTTTATATACAGTCAGTGTGTGAACAGAGCAGGTTTGATTCTGATCATGTAGATATGATGTGATCTTACGCGCTGAAGGCTTCTTTGATGTTGATGAACCGATACAGGGCGGGTTCACAGATGAGTCCTGCGCTCTGACACGCCTTCACACAGGACCCGCCCTCCGGCGAAGCCAGCAGCCGCAGCGCACTGAGGGGGGGCCAGGACGCGTAGGAGGAAGAGGCGTTGGCGTTGGCGTTGGGGGCCCAGGTGAGGATGCTGGAGTTTGGGTGGAGGATGAAAGGACTCGGAGGGCTGCCGGGCCACGAGCCAGAGGAGTTCACAGGAGGAAACGGAGCCTCAGGGGAGCAGAAGTCCTGCAGGGGTAAAGATATTATAACCCAGATTATTTTTACTGTTAGATTACAAACACTGAGACCTGTCAGCTCCAATGAAGCAACATGTCCCCCTCACAGCTCTGTCCCTCACACAGCCTCAGATACAGGAAATATTAAAGAAGTGTTACAGTACGAAGCTGCTTATCAGAGCTGACAGTCCTCGTCAATCATCCAGGAAAAGATACCAACGCAGTCACGCCACCCAATAACAGATGAGCACCGGAGGCAGAATTAGGCTCTGCTGAGAGGCCTGATTAGATTCCCCCTCCAGCTGCGGCTTTTCATAAGACCTGAGTAATAACATTTCTCTGACATATCCCACTGGCCTTCAGACCCGTTTATTAAACAGGCTCCCCGCGCCCGCAGGCAATAACCAGACCTCCAATCTCTCTCCATCTCTGCTGCAACTTCACTCCAACCAGCAGACAACAACTCTGACAACACAAGGAACACCAAGGACGTTAGGAGGTCCTCAGGAGTCTGTGTTAGAGATGATCTGCAGACATGTATGGAGGAGCTGCTGCTTGTGATTCTGATGGTTTTTATGTGTTTAAAGTGTTTTTAATACAAGAGAGAAAAATCACTTCATGTTTCTCTTTTAGTTCTGGTACTGCTGAAAAGGTTCATCATTTAAGCATTCAGCCTTTTAATCTGACGATTACAAGTCTTCATTTCATCAATGTAATTTAAAACTTCACACACTCTGTAAACATGAACACGTTATAATGACTCTAAATGTTTGTGGTAACTGATGACATCAGAGATTTTAAGATGCAGAATACAAATTTTGAGTATAACGGTTTACTCCAACTCAAATTTATGAGTTACAGTCCAACTACTACTATATACTACTAAAAAAACTAAATCCTACCACTAAATGCTGCAAAGTGCTCTGCTCATGAGTCCTGTCTGGAAGAGGGGACTGGATCTGATCCGGTCTTCATGCTGGTCAAGAGAAGAAGAAACGGGGTCATGAGTGACTTAAGAAGATGGAAGTAAGAAGGTCGAGTCCGACAGCTGAAGAAGAGGAGGAAGGAATAAAGAGAGGAGGATGATGTGAAGTCTGACCTTACACACGGTTAGAAGGGTGGTCACAGTCTCAGCCGGTCATGGCTCACTGAGTGTGTGTGTGTGTGTGTGTGTGTGTGTGTGTGTGTGTGTGTGTGTGTGTGTGTGTGTGTGGTGTGTGTGTGTGTGTGTGTGTATGTGTGTGTGTGTGTGTGTGACAGCAGGGGGAAGAGATGCTGTCAGAGCAGTGCAGAGGCTAACACAGTTCCTTAACCCGTCACTGCAGAACACATTACCACTTTACATAAAGACGTCTCCACTGCAGGACAACATCCCTAAATATACAGCAGACCTGTGGTCTCTCTGTGAGTGTAACAAACGTGTCCTGATTACTGAGCGGCTCCATCTTAAAGTGTGAAAAAGCTGGATAACAAGCTGCTTTTATGTAAAAGCATTATTTTCTTCTCAAGGACCGCCATTGAGGAAAATTAGTGCTCGTCTATTAACTCTGCAGCTGCTGCCTGCTCTACATGTAATAACTGGCAGAGCAGCAGAGGGATAAATATCATGGCCAAGCAACTAAGAAACCTAAAGGACAGGATCTCCCTTCAAAAGGATTCAGCTCGTTAGAAGAAAACGGATTTCAGCTTTGATGAGTCTATCTGTCCAACATGTTCTTGAACCTGTTACAAACTCTCTCTAAACGCAGCCTCGAGTTCATCCTGCAGAAAACTGATCCTTCAAGGTCAGCAGAGGACAAAAGACGGGCACGAAAACCAGACCCAGAGCGTGAGGACTTAAAGGCCGCAAGTGATCGGTGGAGACTCCTGTGTGCCAGGAAGTCAAAGTTAGCACAGCTGTGTTAAGGTGCAGAACTACTTCCCCCTGAACTAAAAGGTTCCTGGTCCCCCATTGTTGTTTGTGTTTGGACCTTGGGCTGAAGTCCCGGGTAGATTGTGTAAATCAGGCCAGTGATGTATGGAGGAAATAAAGTAAATGCACTACACCACCAGACCAGTAGAGGGCAGTAACACAAAGAGGAATGCCATTCATCACAGATGACACCATAGAAGCAGACGGACAGGCAGGTATCATTCTGAGCAACACAACAGTTAGCCTGTTAGCATGAAGAGACTCAGCTGGTCTGTTTTAGATGGTGCTATATTTCATCACAGATGGATTCACTGAATCAACACGTGAGAGGAGATAAGCGCGAGTAGCAAAGACGTTTCAACACGGCTTTAAAATCCTTTTGAACTCAAAAAGCCGTGATCGCAGAGATCGGCCGATGTTTTGGTTTAAACGGCGACCCTGTTAACTGGAGACTCTCAGCCGGATGCATCCCTCATAAACGTCTTTAGACCATCATTAAATATCTGATGAGGATATTTTGAAATCTTAATAAAAACTAAACTAGTTTGCATTCCCAGGAACTCCCTCTGTGTTTCAACAGCTGTGTAAACTCCACAAACACTGACACGTTCAGCTGAAGGTCTCCAGTTTACAGGGTCACTTTTAAAACCGGAACACCGGGAGGAGAGACGCATTCACGGTGGGCTGAGAGAAGACTACTGTTACAAGCTGCTAAATCAAGAGAATCACAGCTTCTTCTTTTGAAAAGTACACACACATACAAAAAGATAGAACAAATAAAAACTAATGAAAGAAAGAGAAATCAAGAGAATCACAGATGTGTGTGATGTTATTGTGGACGGAGGGAGGAATAAAAACACTGAGGTTAATCTACCAATCAGACACGTTCAGCATTGCAGGCCCCGCCCCCTGAAAGTCCAGGGACCTTTGAAAAGTACTACCCCCCTAGCAGGGGCTTTTTAGGGGGGAGATTATCCACCCCTGAACTAAAGTTAGACCCTGGGTCCACCGGTTGAAAAAGGCCTTCAGTATCTGATTTACTGCTTCCCTCCTCAGTGAGCATTAAATGGTGACTTCAAGTGTCTGAGGGGAAATTCAGATTGGCGCCCCCTGTGGACAAAGTAACACATCTTATCTGATAAAACACTCGTCCTGCTGATTTAATCCTCTCTTAAAACCACGTTTTTATAGATGTGCTTTACAGGAGAGCGTTTGAATCCTCCTGACGCTGCTTTTATTCCATATTCAGACATTACCACATGCAGGATGTTATATCTTTGATCTTTTGATTGCTTTAACCTTTTATCTTTTTCTGTTTTTGTTCTTCCAACAGTGTTGGTTTCATTTCTTTTATCTGTTGGTGGTTTTAACCTTTATTTCCTGTCATTTCATGGCTGTTCTTCTTCTTCCCTTCCGGCTGTTTGTTTGACATTTTTGTACATTTTCAGTCAGTGTCTTCCTCACGTTACTCTTTTATTATCTTCCTCATTAGTAAATCACTTCATAACTCTGTTTTGAAAAGCACTGGATAAATAAAGATTCTTATTATTACTGTAACTGTCAGATGCATCTCTCATTAGTCTGTCCACTTTCTGCTATTCCAATTAAAATCTCTCTGCATAAAGATTATGAATCATCTGTTTACACGAGGTGTGATCTATTCCTGTCTACATGCCCGAGGCGCCGATCGTACCCTTATCAGTCGTAGTGAAATCACAGGAGAGCAACACAATAAAGGAGACGTTGTTTGGATTAATAGCTTTCATTGGCGTCTTGATTTTAGTGACTCAGAGTGAAAACAACCCGATTAATGACGTTTAATTAACAGAATGTGCCGCCATGTTGCTTCAGAGTGATCTCAAGTCATCATGACAGACGAGAAAGTAGCATGCATCAAAAACATCAGACAACAATCAAATCCTTCTTCTGACCCACAGACCTCTTCATGATCAGACACCTTCTTACCTTAAAGACCTCATAGTGACCTGTTCCCCCTCTAGACCTCTACGCTCCAACATGCAGGCCTGCTCATCGTACCTACAGTCTCTAAAAGTAGTATGGGAGGTAGAGCCTTCAGTTATCAGGCCCCTCTCCTTTGGAATCATCTACCAGTCAGGGTCCGGGAGGCAGACCCCCTCTCTACTTTTAAGAGTAGGCTTCAAACTTTCCTTTTTGATAAAGCTTATAGTTAGAGCTGGATCAGGCTTGGACCAGGTCTTAGTTATGCTGCTATAGGCTTAGACTGACACACTGGGATCCTGTCTTTCCCTCTCTCTCCTCTCTCTGCCTGTCTCTCACTTTAACTCTTCCTGTCCCATTAAAGTTACTAACCATAGACCTTTCTGGAGTCCCTGAGCTCCCTTGTCTCGTAGGTTCCTCTGGATCTCTGCTGCTGTGGACGTGGTCCAGACTCCAGCTGCTACAACTACTACTATCCGTCTCCCCACTATCATCTCTCTCTCTCTCTTCATCTCCTCTATCCCTCTCTCCAACACGGTCTCAGCAGATGTGTGTCTAACATGAGTCTGGTCCTGCTGGAGGTTTCTGCCTGTTAAAGGAAGTTTGTCCTTGCCACTGTAACTTGCTAAATGCTGCAAAGTGCTCTGCTCATGGTGGATTAAGATGAGATCAGACTGAGTCTGATCCTGTCTTGGTGTTGGGTCTCTGTTCATAATTTGACATAGAGCGGTCTAGACCTGCTCTGATGGTAAAGTCATCTTGAGATAATGTTTGTTGTGATTTGGCGCTGTATAAATAAAGATTGATGAGGTTTAAAAGTGTTTCTCTGAGACGGTTTTAGAAGAAGGAACTGCTCTGATATGTTTGTAAGACCTGAAGGACACGCAGGATGAACACACACTTTGTTTGTTTACAGGAAAACTCTGCAGGGCATTATTAAGAGAATCTAATTATGGGCTTCAATGAAGTTAGAGGAATTAACAACATTTACAAATGTCAAGAGAGACGGACTAAAACAGCAAAGAGCACCAAGGAGCTCCCTGATAACAGAGTCATGCATGCAAATGGATAGCATCATATTTTGAGACCTTCCAGTTAACCTGATATCTCTGAAAGTCCTACCTCGAGTCTGAAGTGAATTATTAATGTGATATTTGACGTAACACTCCTTTAAAGTTCTATGGAGTCTCTGTGTAATCTGCAGAGACATCAGAACGACTCTTTCCTCTGCGTTTACAGTTCGTACTTTAGAAATAACGATGCATACAGCACAAGACGTCCTCCTGGAATTTAACCTCCAACCTCCCATGATTGCAGCTGTATTTGAGTTTATGAGAGTCTGCAGTTTCAGACCCTGGTTCCGTCCTGCACCGGTCTATTATTACACACGGGGGAGAGAGGGGCCGGACCAGCTGCAGGAGTCACACACCAGCAACCCCACAATTAATCTTGTGGTTCCAGCGCTGATGCTCCCCAAACTGTGACCAACCCTAATCTGCAGGGAGGCAACACGCCCGCTACAAATAACGTCTGTCACCTCACAACGACCCTCAGCGGCGGCACCCTGAGGACGCCGCTCAGTCCTGAGACCCACCTGGTTCTGGATGTAGGCATGAACTCTCTCCAGCATCCCCTCGCAGGTGTACTCATAGGGCAGGAACGGCTCCACCTGCACACACAGATGGAGGAAAAACAGTAAGAGGAGTGTGTGTGTGTGTGTGTGTGTGTGTGTGTGTGTGTGCTGTGTGTGTGTGTGTGTGTGTGTTTCTGTGTGTGCTATATAAAACAAACACAAGCCATTGTAATTACAGGCCCTAAAAACCTGATGGTTACATTCAAAGCTGACACATTCATTAGTGTAATTGTGAAGGCTTATATCATGCCACAAGGCTCCCATTAAAATCAATGACCTCATACATCACAGGTGACAGCTCTGAAAATTGATTTCATTATTTTTAGTGAAGAGTCATCAAAGTGTCATACCATGGATTTAAGTGACAGCAGGGTTCAGGTCAGCAGGTAGGGGCTGGTCTGTCTCTGTACTGGATCCACTGGGTTCTGTTTAAAAAGTCACCTGAGAGGCTCGTCTCTCATTGGTTGACTTTATGAACAGGTGAAATATCAAAATATCGACTATGAACATGTACAATATTAATTTTATAACTGGGCTACATTATGCTCATTACCATGTGCAATATAATGTTAAATATCATGTGTAATGTAACCTTTAACATCAGGCTGTATAATCTTCATTACCATAGGCATTTAACAATGAATGTCATGCTACATTGTGTTTGTTATCAGGCACAGTATTTGGTTTAATATGACTTAGCTATAATCTTTATCATGTGCAATAAAACATTCATGTTTATACTATATTAGATATTTTGAGCTCATTGTCTGTGAATCCTTATGTGTTATTTTCAGTAAATACTGCGCCACTATGTGTTCATTATCATGTGCAATATGCATACAACACTGAGCTACATTAAGTTCATTATAATGTGCATTACTTCATTAAATGTTGTGTAAAATTGTGTTTATCATCATGTGCAATATTAAGAGAAAAGGATGTAGCGTATGTATGTGTATGAAGGTTAGCACATGTGTAATATACTCTGGCTGTAGCTATGTGAAGGTTAGCATCATGTGTAATATACTCTGGATGTAGCTATATTAAGGTTAGCATCGTGTGTAATATACTCTGGATGTAGCTCTATGAAGGTTAGCATCGTGTGTAATATCTCTGGATGTAGCTATATGAAGGTTAGCATCATGTGTAATGTACTCTGGATGTAGCTATATGAAGGTTAGCATCATGTGCAATATACTCTGGATGTAGCTATGAAGGTTAGCATCATGTGTAATATACTCTGGGTGTAGCTATATGAAGGTTAGCATCATGTGTAATATACTCTATATGTAGCTATATGAAGGTTAGCATCATGTGTAATATACTTGGATGTAGCTATATGAAGGTTAGCATCATGTGCAAATACTCTATATGTAGCTATATGAAGGTTAGCATCATGTGTAATATACTCTGGATGTAGCTATATGAAGGTTAGCATCATGTGTAATATACTCTGGATGTAGCTATATGAAGGTTAGCATCATGTGTAATATACTCTGGATGTAGCTATATGAAGGTTAGCATCATGTGTAATATTCTGCTACACATTAAGTTTTTTTATTCATTGTCATGTTCATACATTTAAGATTGAAGCATTTTATGTATTTTTAGTACTTCCAATATTAAGGTTAATAATTGTCTAACATGTGCATCTTAATGTGCAATATATATGTGGACTGCTTACTTAATGGACACTACTCCATGTTTATAGTCTTTTAAAGCACCTGTTATCATTGCTTATACTTTTAGCTCACACATACTTCTGTTGTTCCGTTTCTTTGCACCTGACCCTTAGATACTTCCTGTTCTATATTTCACATGTTTGACTTTCTGTTATTTCACTGCTCTGTAACTCTGGATCAAACCGGCACGTCATCCAGGAGCAAACGTGAGACCAAGGCGATGTCAGACGGCGACACTTCTGCTGGTTGTGCAGAAAAACCGAGTGCAGCTCGCCGTCTTCAGGATCCGTTTACATTAATCACTGCACTCTGAGCGCTTTTGTGTTTTCACGTCATCTATAATGAGGACATGCAGCAGGACATGATGTGTTCTGTCATGATGTACAGCACAGAATCCCCTCTGAACGTCTCCCATGAACCAGCTGAAGAGAGATCTCATTGTTTACTATCAGGCCTCCAAAGCACTCAGGCTCTTATATTGATAAATGGTCTGTTTTAGTGCTGTGTTCCTCTTAGCACTCTCTTATTACTTTATTTCATCTGAGTTTAATGAAATGTATCTGGCACTTCATCAGACGTTTGCTATGCAATTTGCCTTTTGGGCGTCTTTATATGATGGAAAGAGAGAGGGAGAGAAACGCTTTAGAGGGAGCCATTTGAATTCAAAAGCAGGAATATTTCTGAGATGACTGCGCCGTTATATACCTAAACTGATTGCATTGCTCTGATACTAAAATATGAGAGGAACATTTACTATTTCCTGCTGTCAGCGATGGCATGAGGTGACAAATCCTCCACGTTCCTGCTCTGAGTTATTCTGTGTCCAGGAAAGCGTCGAGCTCAGGTGTTACAGACGTTTTAGAGCTTTCCTTTTTTAGCTTCCTGTTCTCTTCCTCCATCACAAACTGTTGCTATGGTGCCGTGAGAATCTGATGTTACAGTGCTTCAGACAGAGGGCAGCTCGCTTAGAGAGGAACCAAACAGCAATAAACGAGCGGCAGCAAAACAAATGAAGCGCTGAGTAAAGAAAGTGATGAGCTGAGCAGGCTGTGGTTATATTAAAGTGAGCTCACTGTACCGACTCTGCTGTGCTGGCAGCAGCTTCATATGAAGACAAGTTCACTCACTGAGACTGTGAGCAGATTTTCATGATGCAGGGGAAACACTCATGGAGGAACTAGAGAGGAGAGATATTGAGCTGTCTATACAGTGACCAGCGTAACAGATGAAGTGAACACATTGATTATCTGAGTGAGATCCAGCAGGGAATAAATTCATCCTTGAAGTTGAAGCCTTGGAAGCAGTAAAAAGCACAGTAAGGATGTGTGTGTTCCGGCTCTGCTGCCCCTGTCTTTCTGTCACAGAGGTTTGGCTCCCCCTTGATGTTGGCCGGGTCGTGGTCTCGTGTGGCAGCGTGAGGCTTCCTGGTTTTTTGGAGGCCTGGCTCGGCTGGGGTTTCTGAGAATGAGCGCCCCGGTAGGAGTGCGTAAAAAGCCAGCTCCTCTCCTCGGCGTTCTCAGCCAGCTGCCGCTGCTCTTCACGGTTTGTGGGTTGAATAAAGAAAGCTTTAATTTAATGCAAGCTTACAGAGAGAACCTCCTTTATTTGTTTGAGTTCAAACTTTAAATGTGACAGACGCAGTGGGTACAGAAAGTATTCAGACCCCTTCACTTTTTCTACATTTTGATATTCAAAAAGTTTTTTCTCTCAACATTCTCCACACAATACTCTACTCCATAATGACAAAGGGAAAAATGTTTTGTAGAATCTTTTGCAAATTAATTAAAAATAAAACACTCAAATATCGCATGAACTTAAGTATTCACACCCTTCACTCAGTACTCTGTTGAAGCACCTTTGGCAGTGATTACATCCTCCAGTCTTCTCTTCTTCTTCTTCTTCTTCTTCTTCTTCTTCTGAGCGGTGCCTGGTTTCCTCCAGACATGATGCTGCCATCCACCATGCTTCACTGTAAGGATGGTATGGTCAGTGATGAGCGGTGCCTGGTTTCCTCCAGACATGATGCTGCCTCCACCATGCTTCACTGTAAGGATGGTATGGTCCAGATGATGAGCAGTGCCTGGTTTCCTCCAGACGTGATGCTGCCCACCATGCTTCACTGTAGGATGGTATGGTCCAGATGATGAGCGGTGCCTGGTTTCCTCCAGACATGATGCTGCCTCCACCATGCTTCACTGTAAGAATGGTATGGTCCAGATGATGAGCGGTGCCTGGTTTCCTCCAGACGTGATGCTGCCTCCACCATGCTTCACTGTGAGGATGGTATGGTCCAGTGATGAGCGGTGCCTGGTTTCCTCCAGACATGATGCTGCCTCCACCATGCTTCACTGTAGGGATGGTATGGTCCAGGTGATGAGGGTGCCTGGTTTCCTCCAGATGATGCTGCCTCCACCATGCTTCACTGTAAGGATGGTATGGTCCAGGTGATGAGCGGTGCCTGGTTTCCTCCAGACATGATGCTGCCTCCACCATGCTTCACTGTAGGGATGGTATGGTCCAGGTGATGAGCGGTGCCTGGTTTCCTCCAGACATGATGCTGCCTCCACCATGCTTCATGTAGGGATGGTATGGTCCAGATGATGAGCGGTGCCTGGTTTCCTCCAGACATGATGCTGCCTCCACCATGCTTCACTGTAGGATGGTATGGTCCAGGTGATGAGCGGTGCCTGGTTTCCTCCAGACATGATGCTGCCTCCACCATGCTTCACTGTGAGGATGGTATGGTCCAGGTGATGAGCGGTGCCTGGTTTCCTCCAGACATGATGCTGCCTCCACCATGCTTCACTGTAAGGATGGTATGGTCCAGATGATGAGCGGTGCCTGGTTTCCTCCAGACATGATGCTGCCTCCACCATGCTTCACTGTAAGGATGGTATGGTCCAGATGATGAGTGGTGCCTGGTTTCCTCCAGACTGATGCTGCCTCCACCATGCTTCACTGTAAGGATGGTATGGTCCAGATGATGAGCGGTGCCTGGTTTCCTCCAGACTGATGCTGCCTCCACCATGCTTCACTGTGAGGATGGTATGGTCCAGGTGATGAGCGGTGCCTGGTTTCCTCCAGACATGATGCTGCCTCCACCATGCTTCACTGTAGGGATGGTATGGTCCAGATGATGAGCGGTGCCTGGTTTCCTCCAGACGTGATGCTGCCTCCACCATGCTTCACTGTAAGGATGGTATGGTCCAGATGATGAGCGGTGCCTGGTTTCCTCCAGACATGATGCTGCCTCCACCATGCTTCACTGTAGGGATGGTATGGTCCAGATGATGAGCGGTGCCTGGTTTCCTCCAGACATGATGCTGCCTCCACCATGCTTCACTGTAGGATGGTATGGTCCAGATGATGAGCGGTGCCTGGTTTCCTCCAGACATGATGCTGCCTCCACCATGCTTCACTGTAGGGATGGTATGGTCCAGATGAGCGGTGCCTGGTTTCCTCCAGATGATGCTGCCTCCACCATGCTTCACTGTAAGGATGGTATGGTCCAGGTGATGAGCGGTGCCTGGTTTCCTCCAGACATGATGCTGCCTCCACCATGCTTCACTGTGAGGATGGTATGGTCCAGATGATGAGCGGTGCCTGGTTTCCTCCAGACATGATGCTGCCTCCACCATGCTTCACTGTGAGGATGGTATGGTCCAGTGATGAGTGGTGCCTGGTTTCCTCCAGACGATGCTGCCTCCACCATGCTTCACTGTAAGGATGGTATGGTCCAGTGATGAGCGGTGCCTGGTTTCCTCCAGACATGATGCTGCCTCCACCATGCTTCACTGTGAGGATGGTATGGTCCAGATGATGAGCGGTGCCTGGTTTCCTCCAGACATGATGCTGCCTCCACCATGCTTCACTGTAAGGATGGTATGGTCCAGATGATGAGCGGTGCCTGGTTTCCTCCAGACATGATGCTGCCACCATGCTTCACTGTGAGGATGGTATGGTCCAGTGATGAGCGGTGCCTGGTTTCCTCCAGACATGATGCTGCCTCCACCATGCTTCACTGTGAGGATGGTATGGTCCAGATGATGAGTGGTGCCTGGTTTCCTCCAGACATGATGCTGCCTCCACCATGCTTCACTGTAAGGATGGTATGGTCCAGATGATGAGCGGTGCCTGGTTTCCTCCAGACTGATGCTGCCTCCACCATGCTTCACTGTGAGGATGGTATGGTCCAGTGATGAGTGGTGCCTGGTTTCCTCCAGACATGATGCTGCCTCCACCATGCTTCACTGTAAGGATGGTATGGTCCAGATGATGAGCGTGCCTGGTGTCCTCCAGACATGATGCTGCCTCCACCATGCTTCACTGTGAGGATGGTATGGTCCAGTGATGAGTGGTGCCTGGTTTCCTCCAGACATGATGCTGCCTCCACCATGCTTCACTGTAAGGATGGTATGGTCCAGATGATGAGCGGTGCCTGGTTTCCTCCAGACATGATGCTGCCTCCACCATGCTTCACTGTGAATGGTATGGTCCAGATGATGAGCGGTGCCTGGTTTCCTCCAGACATGATGCTGCCTCCACCATGCTTCACTGTGAGGATGGTATGGTCCAGGATGAGCGGTGCCTGGTTTCCTCCAGACATGATGCTGCCTCCAACCATCCAATCAATTGAATTTACCACAGGTGGACTCCAATCAAGTTGTAGAAACATTTCAAGGATGGTCAGAGGAAACAGGATGCACCTGAGTTTTGAGTTTCAAAGTAAGGGTCTGAATACTTATGCACATGCCATATTTGAGTGTTTTTTTTTAATTAATTTGCAATCATTTCTACAAAACATTTTTCACTTTGTCATTATGGGGTATTGTGTGTAGAACATTGAGAGAAAGAATGAATGTAATCCATTTTGGAATAAGGCTGTAACATAACAAAGTGAAGGGGTCTGAAGACTTTCTGTACCCACTGTATATGTACCAGGTGAGCTGTTAATATGATGGAGAATGAAGCTGCTTTTAGTTTCACTGACTCATCTTAATGCAGGATGAACTTTTTAAAGATTCAGTGGAGCCCCAACTCGCTCTTCATCCCCCTCTATCAGCCTGAAACAGGGTGTATTTAGCACACCTGGCAGCAGAGCCACACACACAGCTTGGCAGCGTGAGGCTTGGCGGCGTGGCTCGGTGTTGTTGTGACAGATTGAGCACAGCGAGATTGATTAACATGATCTGCTGCGGATAATGCTTCCTGCCTGTGGGCCTCGCCTCTGGAACGGCGCCATGTGATCCCAGGTGTGGGCCGAGTTTACCTACCGAGCCGCTCAATATCTCCAGTAATTAGCGGTGAGCGGGGCAGAGGGGGAGCCAGCTAAGCATTTCTCTGTAACGTGGGATGCTGTGATTAAGAGCTCCATTAAAAAGGCTCAGGGCTGAGAAGTGGGTCAAAACAAACTTTGAAGTGAGCAGGAGCAAATGATGATCGTAGCTATCATCACAGAGCGGCTTAGACACAGGAGCTTCATATGAGTGACGTACGTTACTCCTCATGATCTCACGGATGGTTGCATCAAAATCCTCAGAGTTGTCAAAGTCGATCGTGACCACGTGTGGCCGGCCGATGTACTGCTCTGCGTACGGGTGCTGAGACGACCTGAGGGAGGAGTCAAGGTAAAAATCACCTTCACAATAAAACAGCTGTTAAAGTTAAATCTGATGCTTTAAACACCTCATGCATGTTCTTCAGGACGTTAAAGACGGGCACCTACCTTCCTGGAGGTGGGCTTCCCTCTGAAGAAGTCATGATTGAGAGAGCTGTGAGGAGGGCTAAACCGCGGCTGGAGGAAGACGCAGCCATTGGCTATGGCCTCCAAAGGGGCGGGGCCTTCGTAGGGGAATCCAAACCCAATGAAGAGCTTGAGAAGAAAGAGGAAAAGGATGAGCGGAGCTGAACGACTCACTCTCAGGTCGATGCTCGTATCAGACGTAATGACTCAGTGTTTCTAACTGACAGTATTAAATATCTGTGGATCATATTGAGGAGTTCAAAATGTTAAACAGTGAATATCACCGTGTGGAGCAGGTCAATCTCTGCAGACACACAGTCATAAAAGTGAAGGCTCAGACTTCAACAAGGGAACTGAACAGAGACATGTTTCAGACTCTCAGAGTCCAGTTTCCTGTCTCCTCGTTCTTATTGAGGATAATAATCATGTGAACGTGGTCAGGTCTCAGCCGGGAGCAAGACCGGGTCAGAATCAGTCCGGGGGGGAGAAACAAAGCTCTCATGGAGACCTGTCACTCAGCTGCAGCCTCCAGCTGAGCGTCTCCACCTTCAGTCAGCTGATTCACATCCAAACATGCTTTAAACTTCAAACACCTCCCTGAGACCTGAACCAGATATGAGACCACATCATGTTTGATCCACGGGAGAGGAAATCCAAACAACAACATGTGTCTGAGTAAGTTCTTAACAATCAATTAATCCATACTTGGTTAATTGTTGACATCCCTAGTCTGGATTAGTGCACATAGATCTTATTTATGAATCTTTCTATTTGTACACCTTATGCTTCAGCTGTTGTTTGTGTTGTTTGTTTTTGTGTATGTGACTTCAGCACCCTGTTCAAGGCGAGTCTCCTTTTATATCCGCCTGTAAAAACTTAAATGACTTCTGTCTGAGCGTTTCATTTTGACCCTGACTTCATTTTTCACAACCATCAGAGACTCGTCTGCTCCTCTGAAGCACCAGCCACGCTCCCACCTTCGCCTTGAGGAGCTGCTGCAGCTCCTGCTGAGGCAGCAGACCGTGGTTCTTCACAAAGGCCGGCACCTCGGTGGGACGCTGCGTCTCAAAGTACACCGTGCCGTGGATGTCCATGTATCGATGCAGGATGGAGAGGAACTTCTCCTTACCCTGAGAGACAGAAAGACACTAACTGAATGAGTTTATCACTGCACACTGCTGCAGAGCGGGACGTCTTCATTTGTGTTTACATTAACAGATTTTGCTGAGTCATTTTGACTTTGTTTTTTAAGGCTTTTCAATCAATGAATCTTTATTTATAAAGCTCCAAATCACAACAAACGTTCTCCTCAGACTCTTTCCAAACAGAGCTGGTCTAGACCGGACTCTATGTTCTATTATTAACAAAGACCCAACATCAAGAACGGATCAGATCCAGTCCCCTCTTCCAGACAAGACTCAGTCTGGTCTCATCTTAATCCACCATGAGCAGAGCACTTTGCAGCATTTAGCAAGTACGTGGCAAGGACAAACTTCCTTTAACAGGCAGAAACCTCCAGCAGGACCAGACTCATGTTAGACACACATCTGCTGAGACCGTGTTGGAGAGAGGGATAGAGGGAGATGAAGAGAGAGAGAGATGATAGTGGGGAGACGGATAGTAGTAGTTGTAGCAGCTGGAGTCTGGACCACGTCCACAGCAGCAGAGATCCAGAGGAACCTACGAGACAAGGGAGCTCAGGGACTCCAGAAAGGTCTAACTTTAATGGGACAGGAAGAGTTAAAGTGAGAGACAGGCAGAGAGAGGAGAGAGAGGGAAAGACAGGATCCCAGTGTGTCAGTCTAAGCCTATAGCAGCATAACTAAGACCTGGTCCAAGCCTGATCCAGCTCTAACTATAAGCTTTATCAAAAAGGAAAGTTTGAAGCCTACTCTTAAAAGTAGAGAGGGTGTCTGCCTCCCGGACCCTGACTGGTAGATGATCCCAAAGGAGAGGGGCCTGATAACTGAAGGGTCTACCTCCCATACTACTTATAGAGACTGTAGGTACGATGAGCAGGCCTGCATGTTGGAGCGTAGTGGTCTGGAGGGGTAACTATGAGGTCTTTAAGGTATGAAGGTGTCTGACCATGAAGAGGTCTGTGGGTCAGAAGAAGGATTTTATGGGGAAGTGCTGCTCATACCTCCAGATTAATATTCATGCTTTTGTTTGTTTCATTGTAAAAATAATCCAGAGATATTTGTCTTTACATCCATAGATTTATTATAAACAGGACTTTCACATATCATTTTTTGTTCTGGACTACTTTGATGGATTTGAAAATGTGACTCAGTCTGCAACCTTTATCAATGAGTAGAGACTAAGCTCCTGGAAAGGAGGGTATTACAGGATTCCTGTTTAAAGGGGAGGTATTGAATAAACCTTGGTACAGGTGAATCCTGACACCCTGACACATGGCAGGTGACTGAGACACAGACAGCTGAAGTGTGTTTATGTCTCTCTTCCCTGAGACTATTTGAAGCTGATGAAATCAGGACGGGTCTAAAGTTTAGGAAGCCTTTGAACAGAACTTTCCTCTGCAAACGTTCACTTTGAAACACCCACTGGATGTTACATTTCCTGCAAACAAGTGACTCCTTCAGGAATTTGACCCGAGGTGTGCTGTAGAGGAACAATTGTTTTTGTTTAGAGCCAATTTTCCCTTCGAGCTGCTGGCACGGTCTCTCTCTCTCTTACTGTAACTTTGAAGTGTGTTTGCCTCCCCCAAGGTTTGCTTCAATTGAATCTGACTGCGGCTTTGTTCCAACGCTGCAGTAGCATTCTTTGTTTGTCAGAACCTGAGCTGCCGTGTAACATTTGTCGGAGCCAAACGTGTATCGGTTTTTCTCCAGACAATGAAACCCCCTCCTCCCCGATCAGTCACTACTCCCACCTCAGTTTGAGGCTCACATGAGAGCATTGTTAAAGTCTTCATCCTTTCTTTTCCTGTATATTGACTCCCTTCCATCCTCCTCGTGATTCTGCTGCTGCTCTGTATTCAAGGTCCCATGATGCAACGCTGCTGGATCCACAAAGCTTCAAATAGGAACACCTGCTTTTCAAGTGCTGCCAAAACCAGAACCAGAACTTTTCCTAGACACTTTGTCTCCCCAGAAAACTTACACTGTTTTTCACAGGGAGCTGACTGATATACAACCTCGAGCTGGGACTCTGTGACTCTGTAGTGGAAGTCACTGCATTAAACACAGACATGACTCTGTAGTGAAGTCACTGCATTAAACAGACATGACTCTGTAGTGGAAGTCACTGCATAAACACACATGACTCTGTAGTGGAAGTCACTGCATTAAAAACAGACATGACTCTGTAGTGGAAGTCACTGCATTAAACACAGACATGACTCTGTAGTGGAAGTCACTGCATTAAACACAGACATGACTCTGTAGTGGAAGTCACTGCATTATAAACAGACATGACTCTGTAGTGGAAGTCACTGCATTATAAACAGACATGACTCTGTACAAATGCAGGTCAAAACTGAACCATGCAAAGAGGAAACCATATATAAACCTGAACCAGAACCACAGAGACTTCTCTGGACCTGAGCCGGTCTAAGATGGACTGAGGGGAAAACTGTCCTGTGGTCTGATGAAATCCTGGACACTGTGTCCTCCGCTCTAAAGAGGAGGGACCACCCGGCTTGTTATCACTCACAGGTCTCAAGCCAGCGTCCCTGATGGTATGGGGATCATCAGAGTCCATGGCATGGGTAGCTTCCACATCTGTGAAGGCTCCATTAATGCTGAACCATATCTACAGGTTTAGGAGGAACACATGCTGACATCCAGACCATAAGGTCTTCAAGAAGACCTTGCAGCTTTCAGCAAGACCACGCCAAACCACATTCTGCAGGGACTACAACAGCATGGCTCTGTAGGAGAAGAGTCCACGTGACCATTAAAACTTGGGAGCATCATGAAACTATTGACCAAAGGAGACCCTGAACTGTGGAGCAGCTGAAGTCCTCTATCAGGCAAGAATAAGACATTTGACTTTAAAGTCCAGAAAACGGTCTCCTGGATTCACCTGTTTACAGAGTATTGTTAAAATAAGAGGTGATGCACTGAACATTGAAGCATGTAACATCCAGATCTATGACTCATCATGACAATAAGAAGTTGTTAAAGTGAATCAGGAGAAAGTTGAATTTAGTATTAGGAGATGTTTGTAAAACAGAGACAGTGACTTCATCTCAACGT
>NC_048291.1:322991-390491 GCF_009762535.1 Notolabrus celidotus
CTGATTGAAATTGAGTGTCTCTTCTCTTTGGCACCTGACGGATCTGAAAAGCTCCCAGGAGCCAAAAAGCGTCTGTCACTTCTGCTCAGCGGTGCAGCTACAGCCTCTTATTTGTCCTGACACCTGCACTATTTTTTAAACACGTCTGCTGCTTTAATTATTCCCTGAATCTCTCTCCTCCAACACCTCCAGCTCCATGCATGGAGATGTGTTCTTGTTTGTGCACACTGTACTGTGTGCTGCAGTGGTTATTGATTGAATACAGCTTTACATGGGTGGAAACATTTCTCAGTTAGAGCCGCAGCACAAGGAGAAGGTGAGAAGACTCACACACTCTCTCTTTAAACTCTGTCCCAGCATACAATCCTTCTCCAGACTGGGAGTTTTGTAGTTTCATTCTCTTTCATGCTTCTCACATCGTGCAGAGTCATGAAAGTATGATGAGCATTTGCATAAACAGATTTCCTGTTTTCACACCAAAAAAAGAAACAACAAGAATAGAAATCGCTACCTAAAGCACGTCTGACAGTGAACTTCCTGACCCACTTTTACTGCTCACCCTACATCGCTGGAAACTCCAGATAAACAATACATACGCTCAAGAGGAGGCTGAAATCTGACTACCAAAGCACCTCCAGCTGCTGTGACTCAGACACAGAGCACTGAAGGATATGCATGTCTTACAGTATCTACCCCTTTTAGACCGAGGCAGTTTCAGGGCCGGTTCAGAGCAGGCGCTCAATTTAGAACTGGTTTCTCATGTTTGGACTGCGAGGGAACCGGCTCCAGTCCAGGAAACCCGGTTCCAGAGCGGCTCCAACTCTTTGCTGGTCTAGAACTGCAAACCGCTTACGTCAAAGGCGAGGGGCGAGGGGCGAGGGGCGAGGGGTGAGGGGCGAGGGGCGAGGGGCGAGGGGCGAGGGGTGAGGGGCGAGGGGCGAGGGGCGAGGGGTGAGGGGCAGGGTTGCCATCGTCCTGCAGAGAACAAATCAAAGAGACTAATGGATTCCAAGACAAAGCAGCGGTCAGCCGAGGAGACGAGCTGCCGTTGTCCTCCATCGTTGTTGTTGTGAGGGAAAGTTCACGCTAGCTCTGCTGGGAAAAGAGGTCACACACACACACAGCAGATAAAGGGAATAATGCTGCAGCTAATTTTAAAAAATGGGTGTAATCAGCGCTGTGGTGTTTAATTTCCCAGCGCTCCCTCCAAGAGACGGTTTAATCAACCAACAGATCCACACCAACACGTCTGCACACAAACACAAACAACAGGGAGGCAAATCGGCCTCAAACCAAATCTAAATTCTGATCAAACAAAGCTGAAAGCAGGAAAACCTTCGATAGTTAAACACGTTCTCCCTGCCAAACAATCAGGAGGACCCCCTACCTGCCAAACAATCAGGAGGACCCCCTACCTGCCAAACAATCAAGCAGCAAATCTCAGCTTTCCCACCAGGTGACTCCAGTGTGTGAAAGAAGGAACAATGAGCTGTCATCTTTTATTCACACCTTTTTATTTCTCTCTGTCTGACAGCTGCATATTCATTTCCACTTATTCTTAACTGACGCAGAAAAAACATCAGAAGCAAAGGTCAGTTTAGTTTATTCATAATACTTGGAGGAGAGGAGGAGGAGGAAGAAGAGGAGGAAGAGGAGGAGGAGGAGGAGGAGGATGAGGATGAGGAAGAGGAGAGGATGAGAGGAGAGGAGGAGAGGAGGAGAGGAGGAGAGGAGGAGGAGAGGAGGAGGAGAGGAGGAGGAGGAGGAGGAGAGGAGAGGAGGAGGAGAGGAGGAGGAGGAGAGGAGAGGAGGAGGAGAGGAGGAGGAGGAGAGGAGGAAGGGGAGGAGGAGGATGCGGAGGAGGAGGAGGCGGAGGAGGAGGAGAGTGCTGCTATTTCAGGCTGATTATTTATCCTGTGTTTTAGACAAACAGAGTACCGCAGCTCACGGCTCTCATGGACCTGCAAATGCCACAGTCCTCAGGAGGAGACGGCTCGGACCCATTTTCATGCCTGACATCCTGGAGGCCGCCGAGCCATGAAATAAAAAAGTGTCAGGGGTGTCGGTGGACTGATCATAGAGAGCGCAGGATGCTCCGTGCATACATGATGCTCCCCTGATCTAATATGTGCTGGATTCAGATCTGTAGGGGAAAGGAGGGCGAGATGATGTACAGGATGATGGAGGGAGGATAACGTCCTGCAGGGGATCTGTCAGAGGTTTCACAGAGGATGATATCAGACACAGGACAGAGGAACAGCAACATTAAAGATCTATGGAACTATTAGCAGATAAATAACACCCTCTGATCATAACCAGGGCTGTACTGATTTAATCCTGGTACTTATCCAGGGTTTGATGCTGACTCAAACAGCTAGATGGGATATCAGCTACAATCCATGGAGCTCTAAATTGATGGATGGATGGACACACCCTGTAAACTGATTTAACATTGTTTACCTTCAGACTCTGTGATTAGTCATATAATATGAACTGTGTTTTTTTACTTTCATACTTTGGTGAGTCAGGATTTAATACCCCCTCACACTCTCTTTACACACCCGTCTGTCACACACACACACACACCTAGGATTATTAAATGCACTCTGTTCTACAGGTGTTGGGAGGGGAGTTGTGATCCGAGGTGCCTGCTGGGACTTGACTTACCTGTAGATAGACTTTTTGAGGGTTTGAACATGTAGGGCTCTGGAAACCTTACTGGGATGAGTTTTTGCTGTTTGGGTCTTTTTTGATCGTCTTGATATCCAAGATTTTAATGTTTAGTCTGGAATCCGTTGTAGTCGCTCTCTAAAGGTGACATATCCTGCAGAATGGACTTTTTAATGGTTCTCTCCCTGAAATCTGTGTCCCTGTCTACAAACCCCCTGGAAAGTCAAAGACTCCATTCTGCCCCTGTTCTGATTTCTCCACCTTTCTGTAAATGTGTGCTGAAACCAGCCGTTTCAGTTTTCAGTGTTTTTCATACGTCACAACGCCATCCGGTCTGTAACAGGAAGTCAGAGCTCGGAGCTTGTTCAGCCCATAGACTGTATAAAATACAACTCAACCCCTCCTCCGTTTTTCATTCCCTGCACACATGTGTGCTAACAAGGAGCTTAGGAGGGAGGCATGCTAGTTGTAGGCTGTCTTAATAAACACAAAGGTCGCTTTGACTCCCCACGTCTGCAGATTTGAAGATCTAGTGGAGGATTTTTAGTTTTCATGGAAAAGTGCTAGCGCTAGTTAGCATAGCCACATAGCTACATGTTGGTAGCTGTGTACCAAGACACACGTCGACATGCTGACAAATAAAACAACAAGAAACACTAAATCTGTGACCAATGGTTCAGAAAGGTCCTGCTGCAGGCGCCTCTCCGTCAGGATCAGATTCTGGATCAGATTCAGAGGGTTGAAGTAACGCGGGTCTGTGAGCAGCCGTGTATATTCAGCCAACATGTAAACATTAGATCAACGTGCTGGACGGCCGAGGCCACGCCCACTTCACGAGGGGGCGTGGTCAGAGAGAAAACAGACTGTTCTGAACAGGGCTGAAGAAGAGGGGTTTACAGGCAGACCAGAATCTGATTTCAAAGTGTTTCTTTGAGCATAAACTTTAAAGACATGTTTTGGGGACCTCTTAGACCAATATATGTTGATGAAAAAAGCGTGATATGTCACCTTTAAATGAAGACAATCAAGTCTGTGTGTTTGGGGTGGTGGTGGGGTAGTGGGTGGGTCTCCTTTCTTTTCTCTCAGTTAATAAGATAAGAATAAAGTATATCTTATCTTAATGTACATTTTAAAGAGACTTGTTGTCACTACCTCTACCTCTACCTACCTCTGCTACTCACCACTGCACTTTATCATATTATTTTAGTCTGTACATATTAGTCATGCCTATTTGTTGTTCTTTTGTATTTATAGCTGATGTAATTATTATTATTATTATTACTTTTCTTTATTTGTAGGTCTTATTCTTATGCCTTGTACAAAGAGAGCACAGTTTATCAAAGTCAAATTCCTTGTGTGTTCAAGCAGACCTGGCCAATAAAGCTGAATCTGATTCTATGTGATTTATGACTGGACTGAAAAGATGAAAAGCAAACATTTATATTTTTGTGTTACTCTTTTTCCATAATTAGTCACTTAGAAACACCCAGAACAAAACAAAGCAGTCAGCGTTGTCAGCTTCAAGAAGGTTTTGGGGTTCTGGTTCTGGTTTTGGAAGATCAACCACAGCGAGGCGTTGAAAAGAATCTGCAGCCCGGCTGAACTCTCAGAGTCACGGCACACATACATACTTTCTGTCTGAGCTCTAAAAGAATGAGTGAACACTTGAGAGCCGTGTTGAAAGATGAGCTTCACCTCAGATGTCTGCAGCTCTGATGTTTGCTTGTTGTCACGTTTAACAGTAGACTGGTCAGACATGAGTTATACATCAAACAGAGCGGCGCTCTACGAGCTACAAACCAACACGGATCACACACACCACTGACTCCATATCAAGGAAATGCTTTACAGCGGTACATTCAGGGGACTGAAGAGCACGGCATGGTGAGAGACAATTAGACCAACATGAAGAAGCCATGGACGACATGAGAGTGTGTTTACAGTCAGCCTGTTTCCAGAGGTTTACTCTCACTGTGAAGAGTGATGCTGCAAGTTAGAGACAGACTGAGAGAGCAAGGATTCATCAACGAACAAACAGAACCACAGAGTGAGCTGCAGACGGATTCAATGGGAGATAAAGTTAGAGTGGTGATGTCATCAAGCTTGTTTTTTTGGAGCTGTGCGTGGACATAACATCGTTTTCTAGAGTCAAACTGTGGAGGAGTGAGACATCTCTCATCTTTACTATCTTTGCTGCAACAAACAGTGGCAACCAGATCCCAGTCCAGTCTGTCTCGGATCACAGAAAAACACTGAAACAAATATGGCGAGCGCTCCAGAAGAACCTGTGCCAGAACACTTCACATGTGATCCAGAGTCTGACACCGAACAAGAGGAGGCAACTTTTAAGTGTTGTGGTTACAACTTCCTGTAAAACGTGAGTGTTATTCTCACTTTGTTGCTTTTGCATGAAACTATCTGGGACAACTTGTTGGAACAGTTTTACCCCTTTTAGGCTGAGGCGGTTTCAGGGTCAGTTCAGAGCCAGCGCTCAATTGAGAACCAGCTCCAGGCCAGGAAACCCGGTTCCAGAGCGTCTCCAACTCTTTGCTGGTCTAGAACCGCGAACCGCTTATGTCAGGGGTGAGGGGGGGCGGGGTTGCCTTGATCAAAACCCCAAACCAAACGTGTTTCCTCCATCGTCCTGCAGAGAACAAATCAAAGAGACTAATGGATTCCAAGACAAAGCAGCGGTCGCCGAGGAGACGAGCTGCTGTTGTCCTCCATCGTTGTTGTTGTGAGGGAAAGTTCACGCTAGGACTGCTGGGTAAAGCGGTCACGTAAATCTGATGTCATGGCGTGCCTCTTCTAAGGGCTCGAGAGGGATGAGAAACAAACGGGTGCCGTGTTGGTTCACGAGTTCAACCAGCTCTGAACCAGAGCGAGGACCAGCCCAGAAACACAACCCGGGTCATGTTGGTCCAAAAGGTCTCTGAGGTGAAACATGTTAGCATGAACTGAAGCTGCATGTTGTTGTTACAGATAAAAAGTAACCTCTGTTTACTTTAGTCCCTCTGTGCAGGGACAGAATACAGACCACTGATACGGTTATTTCAACCAGCAGCGGAGGAGTCGGCCTGTCTGACTCTGACCTTTGACCTTTGACGTTTTGACTCATCAATCCCGGAGCAAGACCTGGATATCGTAGGAGGAATCAGAATCACTCCATGAGGAGGAATAGGAGTCTTATCACTCCTGTCATAACGTCACCTCAGGAGAGAATTCACATCACCTTGTAGGAGACGTTTCCCTGATCAGCTACAGAAACAATGCAGAAGGTTTTTTGCTCCACATTCTCAGAGCTGCTGGGCTGGAGGATGACTAAAGTATATATATGTGTAGGCGAGTAGAAGTGTTTCCATTATATGGAAGTTTTAAGAGAACATCTACCTTCCTTTGGGGATGCAATGATCTGCCTGCCTGCAGCAAACACAGATGTTTCCATCACTGGCGGAGTGATGGTTGAGGGAAAGGCTTGCAGGGTAGGAAGAAGAGAACGCATTAACACCTGAACCATTTAGTCCTGCTCTGACCGAGGTAAAACCTGAAAGCTTCCTCGGCCTCTCTCTCCTTTTGTGTGAAAGCTGCATTGAGACCCCGGAGGTAAAGGGACCCGCTGTGAAGGTGGTCTTCAAAGAGCTTATTAGAAAGCTACAGTACACCTCTGCAGCCTTTAAGATATCTGGGATCAAATGCCTCAGCCTTTTAAGACTCTAACTTTTTTGCAGAAATAGCCTCCCCTCTGTCCCCTCCCTCCTCATCCTCCTCTTCCTCCTCTTCCTCCTTTTTACATCATTAGTTCCCTGTACCTTCAAAGGGGAGTAATGAAGAAAACGCTGCATTTTAAATCTGGATAAAGCTCAGAACCCAAATGCAACTAAGTGTTTTTTTGAGCCTCTGAGCTTGAAGACAGCTCCACTTTTAAAAACAGTGATTTTATACACAGAACATAAAAATCTATAACAAAGAGATAAGATGTAAAGAAAGCACCCTGTCATCCACTAGGAGGAACCTGGACTGCAGAGAGATGAGCGTCTGCATGTTGAGGAATGGTTTCTGAAGATGGAGAGATGGAGCAGAGGAAGATGAGAAATGAAGAGGTGGAGGGAGACCGGCAGGCAGAGAGAGGAGAGAGAAACAAAGGCAGTAAGACAATAATTAGACATGTTTCTGTTCACCTTCTGCTCTCAGGCCATCGCTGCCGTTCACAGGAGCGGCAGTAAATGAGGCAGACGTTCCTCTCTGCACTGCTCAGTCGTTTTGCTAACCTTTTATTTTCAAACACTGCAATGCTTCTGCTGCTGGGAGGACATTTTTACATTTCCTGCTTGAATGCATGTTGCACACATGTTGTTGTGTAAAGACGGACAGCACTGGAGCAAACATCGTGTTTCCTCCCACAGCATCCAGCAGCTCAGATTGGAAAGGTGTGTGCAGTATCTGAAAAATGAACTCCAGCTCATTCATTACACTAACTCCCTGTGCGGCTAATCCTCAGTCCCACACACACACACAGACACAAACACAGACACATGCACACCAACACAAACACCAACAAACACAAACAGAGGGGGAGATTTACACAGACTCTCCCTGGTTAGCGGCCAGGCAGCGTTTAATGAGCTGGAGGCCAGATGCCTTCCCCTGACTGCAGCTTATGAGTGGTTAATTAATCAGACAGCTTTCCTTTCCTACCACCCCTCTCTCCTCTCCTCCCCCATCCCCAACACCACCACCACTTTCTCTCTCTCTCTCTCTCTGTCCCTCTCTCTCTCTCTCTCTCTCTCTCTCCTTCACACTGAGTCACACACACTCTTCCATTAACAGGTGAGATCCTTTAAATGATCTCTAATGATGTTAACTGAGGGACCGCGTCACAACATCTGCTGCTTCTACACACTTTCAGAAATACACAGGTAATCAAACTAAATGAGCCAATTTTCATTTTTATATTAAAATAATTTAACATTTTATTTTTATGTTGTTATGATTTAATATTTAATTGAAATGTTTTAACAACTCTGAAAGAATTCTCCCAACATGAAGGTAGAGACTAGATTCCAGAATCTGTACTGGACTCAAGGTTTGAGTACATATTCAATTTTATTGATTTGGGTTCTAATTCCAGTTCTGGTACCAACTTGAATTTTTTCATAATTTGATTACAGTTCCTGTTCCAATTCAAGTTCAGATTCCAGTTCTAATTCCTATTTCTGTTCCAGTTCCAATTGTGGTTCCAATTCCAATTTTCAGTACCAATTCCTGTTCTGGTTCCAACTCCAGTTCCGTTTCCAGTTCCAATTGTGGTTTCAATTGAAGTTCAGATTCCAGTTCCGGTTCTTAATCCTATTTGGGTTTCAGTTCCATCTCCAGTTCCAATTTCAGTTGCAATTCAAGTTCCAATTCCTCTTCTGGTTCCAATTGTGGTTCCAGTTCAAGTTCCCGTTCTAATTCCAATTTTCAGTACCAATTCCTGCTCTGGTTCCAACTTGAGTTCTAGTTCTAATTTCAGTTCTGGCTCCAATTCCAATTTGGGTTCCCATTCCAGTTCCAATTCCCATTCTGATTTGGATTCATGTTCCAGTTAGGGTTTTATTTCTGATCCAACCCCAGTTCTGGTTCTGGTTCTGATTCCACTTATCAATTCCAGTTCTTATCTGTCTTTGATTTTGGTTCCATTATTCTCATCATGTAGGCTGATAAGAATCTGTTCCTATTGAAGCGTTTCTCACCCTGGAATCTGAGGGGCTTATTTCATTAGCTTTATAAATAAATCAATATTAAATCTATGAAATTATCTTTGAATCAACATTTAGAGTCACTGTGTTGATGTCTTTGGTGGATTGACGGGTTATGAGAAAGATCATTTATGGTCCTGCTCACCCTGTTGGGATTCTAATTTACATAACCACCTGTTCACTTTACATGATCCCTTTTTCACCTCCTCTTATCACAGTAAACAACACACTAACTAAAGCTGGTCCTTGGTATCAGCCAGTACTGAAGTCCAGGTATCAGAGTCAGTGTTGGGAACATCTCTGTGAGTAGAGCTAAATACTTCAACACTATATTTAAATGTTACATGAAAACCCATGGAGAAATGTAGTCCCCTAATTGGTCCAAACACAGACTTCATTATTCCAGCAACATGGAGCAATTACTGTCGCCTCAGTGCACAGAAATAAAAATGATCTGTTTAAAACTTCACAACCAGAAACCCACAATCACCCGGTGTCCTCGGGGGCCGGGGTAGAGAGCTGCACCTCTTCCCCATGTGCCAGCTGGTATCAATCACAGAGCAGAGGATGACACACAGAGTCAACACGGAGCCAGGCAGAGAGAGAAAGGTGAGAGACAATAGTCCAAAAGCTAACACTGACTCTCCCTGAGGGCTGGTGCTGTACTGGTTTATATGCAGAGGCACAGAGTACAAACACAGAGAGCGAGCAGGGGAGGATAACACGCCGCTCTCAGGGGCGGAGTCTGAAAGAGTTTGGGGTTTTTGTCTGCTTGTTGATCCCAGAGAGGGGCAAGGTCAGGGTCCGGAGAGCTGCTGTGTTTCAGATCCCTTTGGATTTATTAAAAGGAATCAGTCTGAAGGACGTTATTATAACTGTCTCTGTCTCTTACATTAACATAAAACCACCTTAAAATCATAAAACACATGAGTATAAAGAAGAACAGGTGTGTATGTTGTTTCTGCTGCTTATGGATCCAGCCTCCAGTGGACACTAGAGGAACTGCAGTCTGCAGCACTTCCACAAAGACAGAAGGAGGCCACTTCTTTTGAACATGTTTAATTGCTGTGAATAAAGACATGTTTATATGATCTCCTTTGATTTTGGAGGCTGCCTCTAGTGGACACTCAGAGAACTGCAGGGGTCATTTTTCGACACCAGAGGATGCAGCTTGGTTTGGAAACCATAATGTTTGTCAGGTTTGTTCACTTCCTGTTTTATTTTGTAATCCTGGTGTTTGTGTCTCTTCCATGCACACCTGCGTCTCTTTAAGAATGAGTCTACCTGTTTCCATCTCTCCTCTGCTGGATCATCGTCGCCCTCATGCTCTCCAGGCTGGATTGAACTTCTGGGACTCTGGTCTTGTGGATTTACCTGCGTGCCCCTGGATTGACAAGTTAAGAACCTGGTCTTCTGAACTTTACTTTGTGTACTTGTTTTCTCTGCACCTGAGTCCCAGATTTCTCCTGAAGTGTCACGATTAAACACCGTGATGCTCTGCACTTAAGGAACTGCTTAAGTGGAGGTCGCCACTTGAGACACATTAAGTTGCAGGAGTGCAGAGAATGTCTGGGTCACTTAGCTGCAGTCCAACTCCAGTCATGACATGAGTGATGCTGGTGGAGTCCAGTGAACAAATAAACATGTGAACTTTCTGAAGCTCAGCACCACGTTCATATCTGCAGTCATTGGATGTGAGGTGAATTATTCCAAGCAGGCTCTCGTCCTCCTGGAGTTAATCCTCCTGCATGCTGTAGCCCTGGTTTAGCTGTCACTGTTGAAGGGGTGTCGCTTGGAGAGTTGTTCAGGCGTCTCACAACTGTTCAGTGTGGCAGGCCGAGAGGGGCTCTCTGCATCATCTGTGTGCTCGGCCAGCAGGCGGTACTTGAGACTCATCGTACTCCGGTGGTAACCGAGTTCACATCAGCGGTGAATGTTAATAACTTCGATCTTCTGGCAGAGCGTTGAAGCTGAACCCTTCAAAAGGACTCCTATCCTGTACCGCCCCCTGATCACACAAGGGATGGACCAAGAGTCAAAATCCAAGACCGCGTGTGCGTCCATAGTGGCATTGATTGGAATTAACACGTTTACTTTGAAAGAACTACTAATAATAAAAACAACTAGCTTCACCCAAGCAATCTGATTGGACGAGAGGCTTTCTATGAGCGCTGATATCAGGAATAACAGCACAGAGACTTTATATAAGAATCACACAGGACACCAAAACTGGACATGCTCCAGACTCCAGCTGCTACAACTACTACTATCAGTCTCCCCACTATCATCTCTCCCTCTCTTCATCTCCCTCTATCCTTACCCTCCTCTCCTTTCTCCTTTCCTCCTTTGTCTAACCCTCCTCTCTTATCTCCTTTCCTCCTTTAACTCGTCCTCCTTTCCTCTCTCCTTTCCTCCTTTGTCTCACCCTCATCTCTTATCTCCTTACCTCCTTTAAGCCACTATCCTCTCTCTCTCTCTCTCTCTCTCTCTCTCTCTCTCTCTCTCTCTCTCTGTCTCTTCATCTCCCTCTATCCCTCTCTCCAACACGGTCTCAGCAGATGTGTGTCTAACATGAGTCTGGTCCTGCTGGAGGTTTCTGCCTGTTAAAGGAAGTTTGTCCTTGCCACTGTAACTTGCTAAATGCTGCAAAGTGCTCTGCTCATGGTGGATTAAGATGAGATCAGACTGAGTCCTGTCTGGAAGAGGGGACTGTATCTGATCCGGTCTTGATGTTGGGTCTTTGTTAGAACATAGAATATGGTCCAGACCTGCTCTGTTGTTGTGATTTGGTGCTTTATAAATAAAGATTGACTGATTAAGGAAACAAATAGAAGTACTTTCAAATAGAAGAACAAAAGTATTAAAACAAATCTGAAGTTGTTTTGTTTCACTGAATCCACCCTGTGCTGATATTTAGAAATATATATATTATATATATATTTATTTATATATATATATATATTTAGAACAGCTGCAGTCCTCCTGTGTTATTGCAGGATAAACTTTGCATCCCAAACAGCCGTCTTGAAATGTTTTTGTAAATGTCCCCCGCTGAGAGATTCACATCTGTTCTGGTTTGAAGCTGAGAAGCTGTTCCTGGTGAAGCCCTCACTCTTCATGTTAAATCTAGAGTATCTTCTGTATACACCGACATCAAAGCAGACAGGGTCGACACGACCAACGTAAAAAGATTCTACTTCAGCCTCTGCAAACTTACAGCTAGAGAAACCAACTCATAGTGAGTGTGTGTGGGTCAGAGCGAGGTGGTGTGTGCACTGAGCAGAGATGAAAGCAGGTGTTTTAGAAGATAGAGGTGTAGATGAGAGGGGAGAGGAGCGTCTCCCCCCTGACACGCTCCTGATGAGTAAAGTGAGCAGGTCGCTCAGCCCGCTGGCAGCAATCAAGGGAACCCCACGAATCTCTCAGCGTGTTCGCAGCCTGTTCATTACTCAGGAGCGAGAGGCGAAAGAGCGGAGCAGCGCTGACACCAAACTCAAAGTGTCCTACCTTCTGCTCGCACCGTGAACGGGGAGTCTCCGGGTCTCTTGGCCGAGAACTGGCCCCCGAGAGAGGTCATTAGGAAGCACAGGCTGAAGAAGCCGATCCCCAACACAAAGATCCTGCAGGAAGGAGGCCAGAAAGACAAGGTGAGAGGAAACAGAGGGCACAGGAGGGAAGCCATGCAAGAGGAGAGATGGCTGACGGGTGAGATGTTTTCAATTCAGTTCAGTGTGAGTGACTGCATGAATGTGACACACATTGTTTCTTTAAATAGGAGTGGGAAAGGCTGGATGACTCACAATACAATATGCAATAACCCACATTAAAGATAATATCAAACAAATCACATCACAACGTTTGATTAAACAAAGACAGAAAATGAGAATAAAAAGGCAGAGTGCAGGATTTAAGAAATCAATAAATGCACTTTAGTTTAGTTTCATTTTAAAGAGAACATCTACATCTTTTTAGTCTGTATATTAAATTTAAATAGCTTCAGAACTTTAAAAAATATATATTTTAGTGTTTTAACAAACAGAACCAGCTCATATTTATAAACCTGTTCATATTCAACCTCAAACTTTAAAATGAAACTTTGTTTTTCATGTTAATCTGTGTGATTCTACCTGTAAAAGCTACTTCCGTATTCACCTTGATGTTAATAATAAACAACATCCGGGTCTTTTTCAATCAGCTTCCGTTCCACCTCAAACTCCTGCCATATAAGGACCGCCGGAAGTCACGCTCCTACCTGTACCTGACTCCTCAGCAGGTGAGTCATCTTTTTAGCCTGTTCTCTTAGTTAGCTTCTGTTAGCTTCTGTTAGCTCCTGTTAGCTTCTGTTAGCTCCTGTTAGCTTCTGTTAGCTCCTGTTAGCTCCTATTAGCTTCTGTTAGCTCCCTCTCACCGCTGCCTGTCATCTTCTTCTACGGTATCTGTTCACGCGCCCTTCATCCATGTGAGTAGCGCCCCCGCATGGAGGCATTAAGTAGTGACGCGGTGAGTCACACTGGAAGGGGAATCTATTTATAGAAGTTTATTTATTTACTCAATTAAAATATCGATATTTAGCCCAACATATCGACGATTTAATCGGAATTACAAAATAAAATTTAAAAATTAAAATAAAATAAAACAATAAAACAATATGCAGACAGAGACCAGAGGGAAGGAAAAAAAGTGGCTGTAAATGATAATAATAACTTTGAATGCAAATTAAATAGAATAAAGTAGAATAATAATTTATTGTTAAAGAGTTTGCATGTTCTCCCTGTGTATGCGTGGGTTCTCTCCGGCTTCCTCCCACAGTCCAAAAACATCCTCACCAGGTTAATTGATCACTCTAAATTGCCCATGTGTGTGTGTGTGTGTGTGTGTGTGTGTGTGTGTGTGTGTGTGTGTGTGTGTCTATGTCTGTGTCTGTGTCTGTGTGTCTGTGTCTGTGTGTCTGTCTCTCTGTGTTAGCCCTGTGATTGGTTGGCGACCTGTCCAGTGTGTAACATCAGACATCAGACGAGTGATGAAGCAGCAGAGGAACTTATAGCGAGTTGAATATGTTGGTATTATTTCCCTGTAATACATACAATGAAAGTATCTAAGCCTGTTCCCTGTTAACTGAGATACACTGACAGACAGAAGAGTCTATGATTACTGTGGAGCTGTGGGAGGAGGTGACCCTACTGTAAACTGCAGCGGATCACACTTACACTGAAAGCCAGGTCATGAAACTCAGGAGCCAATATGTGGAACGAGGTACTGAACGTTCACAGCATTAAAAGGTATCTTGGGTCGTGGTGCAAACCGATAGTAAAAAGGCACACAGCTTGTGGATTTAGGGTGGCTCCAGCTGAAACCCTTAACACCCCTGCCTGCCGCCCAAAGCCAGCTGGGACAGGCTCCAGACCCCCGTGACCCCTAACGGGATAAGCAGTCAAGATAATGGATGGATGGATGGAAAGGGATAGATTAAAATAAATGGAAAAAATAAATAAGAATGAAAAAATAAATAATCAAATTAAATAGTTGGATAAAAACTAAAAATAATAATGAATAAAAATAAAAGCAGTTCAAAGGATGAAGTCACATAAAAACAAACAGTTTAGTGTTTTACTCAGTGACAGGAAATACAACATTAATAAAAAATAATCTATTATTTCACATTAAAAAACACTGAATATCTTTGAGTGTCCAAGGTTGTGCTGTACAGTAAGTGTTTGAAGTTCTGACTGTATATAAAGAGACTGTCCGGATCAGCTCTCTGCATCAACATCCCATCCCTTACACCAACACACACACATGTTTATCATATCAGATGATTTTTCACGTCCAGGCCTCTCTTTGTGTGAATGTGTCTGGGTTTTTCTCCTTCAGGGTGTGTCTCCATTATTATGAGAAGTATTCGTTTCACAGAGTTCAGTGAAGACATTTGAGGTGAGGAAGCGTTGCCCTGTACTCTTCCTCTCATGTGTTACAATGCGGTCAGAGTCAGATTTGAACCATCCCTCCAGGTCTCTCCTCTCTTTGTGAGGCTTTCTGGAGCATAGACACACTTTCATATTGTACCAATCAAACCTGCAGAAAAAGCCTTGTGCACTCGCTTCACTGTGTCATCGCAAATAAAGCATTACACGGGCGCTCTGGTTTCTGCCTCACACTGAGCTAACAGCCCAAATAAAAGCATTACACTACAGGCGGGTGGGTGAGCTCTGCACAGAGCTGTGAACACAGAGAAGTGTCAGGTTTTCAAGCTTTTAGAGTAAAACACTGGTTAGCTCAACACTGACTGTCTCCATCCTGCAGAGGAAACATCAGACACAACACTTAGAGAGAAAATACTTCAACCAAAGATCTGTTTAGTTTCTGGAAGAGGTCAAACTTCTTTTTGAATTTCAGGAAAACTTTAGTGGAAGCAGTCTTTGTTCAGACTTTGGGAGGATAATCTACACTCTCCTCATAGATTGTTTTTATCCAGCAGAGGCATCATAAACACTTTTTAATCTACCCTAAATCTCTCAGTAGAAGTTCCCCACCCTCAAATATCTCTCTTCTGGACTTGGCAACAGACCAGGCTCACTTCACCAGCAGTCTAATCCTTTAAGATGTGCAGGTTTCCTCAAAAAGTGGAAATTAAGCCTTTCATTTAAGGGCTTAAAGTGAGCAATCATTCACCTCAGTGTGAAAATGTTTCCACAGATTATCATCCCTTAATGTTTGATTCAATCATGCATTTTACTTCATCTCAACATCCCTACAAACTAGGGGGATTTTAAGGGTTTGTATGATAGTCTGAATAAATGACTGAGTACAGGAGCCCTGCATGATCTTCGGTTTGATCCGCTGAAGCTCGGCCAACACCGAGTTGAGATCATGATGAAAATCTGTGATCAGATGTTCAGGGAAGCATTCACTGCTGAGTGAGGTAACAAGTGTTCCTCTCTGTGCAGAAGAAGCAGCTGATGTATTAGCATGTTGAACTCTTCCTGTAACACGCCTGTATTTACTCAGTTAATCATTCATACCAGCGGTGACATGGATTCCCTGTTTACCTCTCTGATCACTCACTCCTGCACACTAATGAGCCCCCCGGCTGGTGGGCAATCTTTGTGCTGGAGCCATCAAGTTTTAATGAGTTCAAAGTTAGCTCCTGGGGAAACTTTCTGCTGCATAACCAAACTTTAATTACGGCACAGCAGGCGGTCAGGTGTTCCAATTAATGCAAAGAGCGTGAACCTGCAAGACTCTCCTCTGAAAGAACATTATTTATCCATCAGACAGGGAAGAACATCAGTGGAACACAACCAACAGCTGGGATCACACTTTGAATAAGTTAGCCTGAAATTATTAAATTAATCAGCACAATTTATTTAATTGTGACTTACTTTTGTAAATAAAACTTTTACTGAAGTTAAAAATTAATTATTTTTTCTGTTTTTGTTATTACATTTCTGTTTTTTTATTCCAACATGTTGTCCTTTTATTTTCTTAATAATATTTTTTTTACTTCTTGTAATTTTTTTTTTTTTGTGAAACACATTATTTAAATTAGGTTGTTTAAAATGTGCATTTATAAATTAATAATCACAATTTGTTTATTAGAGATTTATTTTTGTGCATAAAACTTTAACCTAATAAGTTAAAAATGAATTCTTTTTTCTATTTTTGTAATTACACTTCCTGTTTTTCTGTCCAACATGAGAGTTAAGATTATCTCTTAATAAAAATATTTTTTACTGGGTTTTTAAAATGTATTTTACAATGTTCCTATGTGCCCTTATAATTAATATATTTTATTGTTTTTTATCTATATTTTAAATTCAAGATGAAGCACCTTAATTACATTATATTGTTTTAATTGTGCTCTAATAATAAAGTGGATTAAATGTTAATATCTCTTCAGTGTCCATTCATAAATTGTCATTTTTTAAACATTTAATTAAAAAAATAAAATAAATATTTAATGCTAAATAGTAAGAATTAAATTTTTAATATTATGATCAAATAAAAACTAAATAAAACCTTTAAATAATCCATGCATGTAATATTAAATCCTGCTGTTCCGTGGACTCACCTGAACGGTTTGAAAGTGAGCAGACATCTCCTCACCATAATGAAAAGCTCGTTGCTGTTTGAAATCATTGTCCACTCTCGTACTCAGATCCGGTTCTCCTCAGCATGGTGCAAGCCTCTCTCACATAAAACCAGACCATAAAACCAGAACTTTCTACCCAGGGTCCGTCCAGAACCGGTCCAACTTCCCAGTCCAACTTCAGCAGTAACCCCGCAGATGTGAGTCCTGCAGCAGCCCCTCAGTCTGTCTCTCTGTACCGGACCTGCAGAGGGACTAAGGAGACCAGAATGTGGAGCCTGAATCAGAGCTGATGATGATGATGGTGTCCTCAGTGTGTGAAAGTCTAGGTGATGCAGCTGCATCGAGCGCAGTACCAGGACTGATGAGCTCTCCTCTGAATGAATGAAGCTCCGACTGATTCTCTCCTCTCAGCTGAGAGAGCTCCTCCAGGGCGGCTCGCTTCACCACAGCGCCACCTACCGGCAGGACTGTGGTTAGGAAAAATTACATCATTAATAAAGACACGGACAATAACAGCAGCTTCATGCAGTAACAGGGAGATATTTAATTAAAGGTGTTGTTTCAGAGCATGATAGAACCATAGACTGTTTCAAATAGGTTAGAACTCAGGTCCCTGTTTAAAAGGATAAACATACTATAAGTAATAAATAATAATATATATCAATAAAGTCAATTGTAAATAAAAATACAATAAATAAATAGTTAATAATAATATATATACAAATGAAATTAACTATAATAAATGAAAAACATAGTAATAAATGGTAGATTTAAATACTATGACTAAAATACAATAAGTAAATACATAGTAAATAATACAGGTTTATATATACAAATTAAATGAATGATGATGAATACAAAACAATAAGTCATAATAAATACATAATTATATGTTAATAAGATTAGATGTAATAAATGAAAAATAAATAATACCAAATAAAAATACAATTCATTTATGTCAAAAAAAAGATTAACTTTGACCCAGCAAAGCAGTTTCCATATACTCCTATTATTGACATGAATAGTTTCTTAGTGTTTAAAAATAAAATAAAGTTCATTGTTTTTTGTTTTTTGAATAACTTAAATCATTGGTTACTAACATTTATTTATTTTGTATACTGTAATTATTTGTTAATCAGTTTGTTCTTGTGTTGTTTATAATTAGGCTGAATATTTGTAGAAAGGTTTTGTCTGAATAAAAATCTTCATTGAGATTTCATCTGAGGGTCCAGGACCCTTTTCAGCACCATGGACAGCTCCATCTGTGAACCTGCATACAGCTCAGCAGCGACACCCAGCGGCCTGACCAGAGATTACACCTACAGGTGTGTGTACAGGTCTGCCACGCTGCGGCTTACTAAGAGCTGTAAACTGCAGTTCCTCGAGTGGCCACTAGAGGCTGACTCCATGAGCGAGTCAATCCCCATTAAGTCTCATTTTAAAACACTAAACTTAAAATGTTCACAGCCTGGTATCAAAATAACTTAAGTGTCTTTCACTTATGTTTACAATAATCATATATTTGATTATTTTAAATTATATAAAGGTTTAAAGTTAACAATGGTTAGGGGCATTACAGTGATAAAGCCGGTGCCTTAAAGAGACTTTTCATGCAAATAAAACCAGATAAATATTGTTTGTTGTTGAGCTAGTTTCCTGTCCAAAAAGTCTGCACACCAGTTTTTCATTGTCTTTGTAATATTATAATTTTATTGACATGTTTGCATGAATTAGCATATATCAGTGTCTTCATATAAGTGTTGCAACAAATGCATATTTGTAAGGTAGAGAAATGTAACACTATTAAAACTCATAAATGTAAAATAGCTTTAAAGAAATCTGGCACAACCACATCATTCATTATTCCAGCAGTTGTTGTCTGTGGTGTTGTTGTTTGTTCTGTTTGGCCTGTGGACCGTCTCAGAGTCATCTTTGAATAGAGTGAGCATGAAATATCAATAAAATCCAGAAGTCATCCAGGGCCACATCCTAATGGAGCAGCAGCATCCTCTGTTTCCATGGCAGCAGTGTTCCCTCTCCGTGTGTGGTGTTTGCTTGGCTCTGCCTGTTTTTCTGTTGCCTTTCAGCCTGCAGCCCAGAAAGCCTGGCTCTGCTCACACTACAGGCTCGCTGCTGGAACTCAAAGTGCTCCGATGGTCAGATCACATTCAGTCTCTGTGAAATGACAACGAGGCCGCGGTCTGACTCCCTGCAGGGAATCGTTTCTCCACCACAGGAAGACTCAGCGGGAGGAGGAGTGAAACAAAACAGATTCTTTGTGAGAGTCGGTCTGATTAAAATGTACTCTGCATGAGATTTATTTCATCAGCAGTATGATAATAAGATATAACACAGGGACAGTAACACACAGATGAACTCACTGAAGCTGTCCTCAGTGTCAGGAACAGATACAGACACACAAACGCAGAGAAACACCTCGCCTCTTATTGGACGGCTTCATGAGGTTCATTATGATCATATTTTTTAAATCAATAAATTAAAGCTCCAGTGAGGAACTTTTAGTTTGTGTAGGTTTATCCACCCCTGTAGACAAAGAGACACCTTCAATGTCAAAATGTCTAACGCCTGTTTTCATACATCAAGAACAGCCTCTACATGCACGTCATGTTTTCTGATGACAGTGTGTCACTGAACCAAGAAACTGGACCTAAATGCAAAACTCAACAGTTCCAAAGTTCAATCTGTTTATTCAGGCCAAGAGTCAGAACACAAGAGGTGGAGAACAGCACAGGCAGAGGTATCCAAACTTATTGAACTGGTCAGAACTAAAGAGCAGACATGAGGAAAAAACAGGGCAGGAATGCTGACACAAGTTACAAGACGAAGTGGACAGAAGAGAGGGAAGACAGGCTGTTTTCAAACCGCCTACTATCCTAGCAGTACATACTGATCTGGTCTAAACTCAGTCTGTAGTCTGTGAACAAGAGCAAAATCTGCAGTAAGCCAAAACTCCCAGGATGTCTGCTGATTCAGGAACATGTCTCGGCATGCATCGGACCAGTCCGCCTCACGTACTGTTTCCCACAATGCACAGCGCTAACGTTCTGCTTTGGAACTCTGTTTTTATGTGCTGTGAAAATTATTAAACTCCATATAAACCACCTCTTAACATTTTAAATCATCAGTGATGTTAAAGAAGCAGTTCCTCTGTCAGCTCAGCCGTTGTTTACTTCCTCTTTCTGAAACCAGAAATCCAGCGACGTCTGACCCAGCATCCTGCAGACCAGATCCACCAGACCAGACAGACTACAGACTAAAGTGCTTTTTCAGTCCGGGCTCCTAAACTGTGGAACGACCTGCCAGCTGAAATTAGGCGTTCTACTTCTGTATGTCATTTTACATCACTTCTTAAAACATATTTTTAAAGGCATATTGTTCTGCTCTTGATGTCTTGTTATGTGCTCTAGTACTTTGGAACGTTTCCTTTATTTAGTTGTTTTTTATTTAATTTAATTAAAACATTTATTCATTGTTATTATTTTATATGTGTAGGTTATTTATATATATATTTATTTTTGTGTTTTTCTGTGAAGCTCTTTGTAACTTTGTTTAGAAAAGTGCTCTAGGAATAAATATTATTATGATTATTATTATTATTATTATTATTATTATTATTATGATTATTATTAATAAATAAAGGAAGGTGTTTCACCTCGTTGGATTTCATTAGTTACAGGAACAGGTGAGGATGTGCTCTTGACCAGCCGACACACAGAGTGTCATATTCTTATCACACAGAATAAACTGAGACATCCAGACTCAGACTCTCAGAGAGGAACAAAAGAGTCTGAGACAAACTGGTGTCTGATGAATCTGAGAAATAAGAGGATGAGATGAAGGACAAAACCAGCATCCTTTGCCTCATCTCTTCTTTCTGTATCGTCTGCTCTTTTCTGTTCTCTTTTCACGTTTCATTCCAGTTTGGAGAGACTCTACTGACAGATATTGTCTCAGTTCTCTTCTCCTTCTTAGTCTTCATCGCCTCTGACCTCTCCGCCAACGTTCTCCACAATATTTGTAATCACACAGCCTCAAGGTCTCTTTCTCTTTATCTCTCTACCTCCTTGTCTCTTGGGTATCTTTGCTCTCTCTCTCTCTGCACTTCTGTTTGGATTGGACTCCTTCTGCTGTGTGGAAGCCCAAGGACAGAGAACTCTTAAGTATTGCATTATTACCTAACACTGTATATGCACAAGTATTCAGCAGGGAAATAGACATCAGGGAGAGCAGACGTCTTCAGGCTGAAACACAGACTGAAGTATATCTGCAGAGAAATGACACTCAGAACGTCTTTGTGGTATAAACATATGTATTTAATCTAACCTCTTGTACGTGGACACATGGCCAAAGTTTCAGATTAAAAAGGTGCAAAAAATACAAAAAAAGACAACAGGTTCGACCGCACAGGAACAGAAAGAAACACTGACATGAGGTTCAAAATGTAGACACACAAGAGAAAATAACATGGAGTCATTATCAGAGTTAGAAACAAACATTTTCAGATGATATAACAGAGTCCTGAGGAAGACCTGAGCCTGAACACAAAAACCTGCACCTCTCTGGTTTGTGTGGAAAACAACCCGCCGTGCACCGAGGTTCCAGAAATCACCCCGTGCAAGAAAGATCTTCATGTGCACCAAACTAACAGACTCCTGTCCCTGATCAGGTCCTCTCTCAGGCGCTCTGTGAGCTCTAACTAAACACAGGCAGAGTAGCATGTTTCCCTTATGAGCAGACGCTGTTAAAGAAGCTGTATGCACTATAGAGGTATTTAGATGTTGTAGGTGGTTTAGTAACAGTAATAAGATAAAAGTAGAAGAGTATAATGTGTAATATTTCTAAGCTGCAGAGTGAGGGGATAATAAATAATGAGTTAAGCAGCACCGGACTCTCTGTAGACGGGTTCCTAAGAATAACACATTCATTAAAGTCAGTTCTTACAGAGGAGAGGGATCACATCTGGCTCTGCTGGTAGACTGTCAGGTCTTCTACACTGTTGTTAGGATGTTGAATCTGATGCCCCTTAAACATAAACCATCAGACTAGTACTCCTGAATCCTTTTTAATAAGAGTTATGTTTAAATAATGACTTTAAGAAAGAACCGGTCCATAAACCGGTCCAGCTTCCACTACGTCCTTTATTTACCAAAGAGGAGGAGAGAAAGACGAGTATTTGTATCCTCTGATTGACTGACGACAATGAAGGTGATTGTGTGAACACTCTGTGACTCCGCCCCCCTCTCAGGTTACATGTTCCTCCCCCCGTTGATGACGTTCCCCCCAGGAGGGGCGATGTGGATCGAGTCCAGGATGGGCCGCAGAATCTGTCCGAACGGTCTGTGGAGGGAAGACAGAGAGGGTTTCAAATGGACTTTAAAACACAGTATGCAGATCCACTACCAGTCAAGAGTCTGGAACCCCCGTCTCTTCAAGGGTTTATATTTATGTTCATTACTGTAGACTAATACTGAAGACATCAAATCTATGACCTGATCTGGGCTCACCATAATCTGGATTACAACAGGACTAACCCTACCTCTGAACAACTGATGGTCTCAAACACATTAGGAAGACCATTCCAGGAGACCACTTCATGAAGCAGACTGAGAGGAACCATTCCAGGAGACCACTTCATGAAGCAGACTGACAGAAACCATTCCAGGAGACCACTTCATGAAGCAGACTGAGAGAAACCATTCCAGGAGACCACTTCATGAAGCAGACTGAGAGAAACCATTCCAGGAGACCACTTCATGAAGCAGACTGAGAGAAACCATTCCAGGAGACCACTTCATGAAGCAGACTGAGAGAAACCATTCCAGGAGACCACTTCATGAAGCAGACTAAGAGGAAAAAGGGGTCTACTTTACAGAATCTAAAATATAAAACAGATTCTGATTTGTTTAACACTTTTTTTTAATTAAATAATTCCATATCTGTTCTTTCATAGATGTGATGTCTTCAGTATTAATCTACAGAGTTTACAATCATTAACATAAATATAAACCCTTGAATGAGAAGGTGTTTCCAAACTCTTGACTGGCGGTGGATTTCAGGTTAAATTCAGTGCTTTAAACAATCTGCTCGGCCTCATTTCACATCACTCTTCTTTCCCCCTCACACACACACACACACACACACACACACACACACACACACACACATGTATTCCTCCTCTCTTTCTGCTTTGCTCTGTTGACTTCCAGGAAGATTATTAAACAAGTCCCCTCATAAACTCTACTTGCAGGGGGCGCTGTTGGCCTTGCGGTCCAAGCGTGCCCCACATACGTTCTAGCCATAGCCGTGACGTCACCCGTCTGTTTCTGAAGCGCTGTTTTGAGGCCAATCGGCGGTGGCAGCCATATTGGAAATGTTGAGCTCAACATAACTGCTGTGGAGTGAGTGTGACGTAAAGAGGCGGGGCTTTGAGCCTCCTCGCCAACAGCTACAGTGTTCCCGCCTGTCAATCAAGTCAGCTGTGCCTCTCATGGGAAGACTAGTAATCTTAATATCTTTGAAATCTAAGAGCTGATCTATCCAGACTCCCCTGGTCTTTTGAACCAGACTGTAAACAGGTTTATTTCTGCTGTAAAGATCAGCTCTTTGAATGGGTGTGTATGTGGTTTCTGGTTCTTCTGGAGCCTGCCTCTAGTGGACGCTTGATGAACACTTCCTCATTGACTTCAATTCATGCAGCCGGAGGTTGCCTCTTGGTTCTAGCGGACACAAGCTTGACTCCCGGCCTCGTCCCTTTCCTGCATGTCTTCCCCTGCTCTCTACTCCCTATAGTTCCTCTCTCTCTCTCCAGCTGTCCTCTCCAATAAAAGGCAAAAAATGCCCCCAAACCTAAAAAGAAAAACAACAACAACAACAACTCTACTTGCATTTTGAAGTAACCCTTCCTTCCTTTGCTCGTCTGTTTTTAGCACCAGGTCAGAATCCAGCTATCGTCTCACAATGAGCCTCTTGAAGTATTAAACCTTGTTTCAGTCAGGACCTCATCGTCACAGAAATTCATCATATGCATGCAATAACTTATATTTGATGGTATGGTTCTGTTCTGGGGGGCTCCCTGCCCTTCCACGAGCCTACGTGGAATGCCAAAGCCTGTGGCGGGGAGAGCACACCTCCCATCTCTTTCATGTGCATGTACATGAAAAGCCCAGGCAGGGGGAGCATCATCAGCAAAGACCCCTGGGGTACAGAACAGAGCGAGCATCAGTGACGATACAGAGGACACTGGTGCAATCAGACACAGCAAGGAGGAGGGAGGGGGAGCGGTTTGCAGGGGGAGCAGCAGGAGAAGGCAGGCAGAGCAGTTTAAAGAGAATGGGTGTGTAGCTGAGCTGTCAGCTGAGAGGGGGTGGCATTCTTTGTGCTCTTAGTACTTCGTGGTCTGCCTGGACTAAGACTTTGGGACAGTATTTGTGTTGGACTCGTCTGGTGGAGCAGGCTCCTCGTTTGAGGAGGCTACAGTCCTTTAAATTGATTCCTGGTCCTGACATGATTTTGTGCCTCACTCTCTCCTGACATATCCTGTCTATCTTTAGAGCTGTCCTATCTAACAGAGAGGCTCAAGGATTATCTAAATAAGAAAGGAGTGCTCTGGTTTCCATTCGTGGGGTTTTATAGACACCCCATGGCTGAGAACAGTCCATGTGGGGAACAGAAGGTGCAGAAAACTTCTTCTGTACTGGAATTCTACAACCTCTCAGCTATTAATAGAGCAACACCCTGATCATTATTGATCCCTATGGACAGATATCTGTAGAAGTGAAGCTAACAATTCACTGTCTCTCAAGTTTCTAGCTAAAGGAAGTTGTTTATCACATATTTTAAAGCTCCAGTAAGTAACTTTAGGTTGGTGCTGGTTTCTGTGCCCCGTGTGGAGAAAGCAGTCCCTGTTATCTCTCTGCTGTACATGTTTAAGTCGTGTGGGAGCCATGAAGGATTTGAGTGTTTATAGTGTCTTCCTTTGAGGTTTAGGGTCAGTTATTGTTTGTGGTGTTATTTTTGTTGTTTGTTTACAGTATGGTTTATTGTGGGGTCAGTTAATCAGGTTATTTAAGGGTCATGTGTTGGAGGTTGTTCAGTTCATTTAGGCCTCCTGTGTTCTTCTGTTTGGAGGTAGAGAGAGGGGGAGCCGGGTCTCTGTACTTTCTGTTGACCGCTATTTTCTTTTAATCCCTTTAATCATCTGTTTGAGCTCTTCATCAGGAGTTTATTTTACTTTTTCATTAATTAAAAGGTTAAACTTGTTTTTTGTACATCAGTGATTTTTGCTTTTAGTGTGTCAGACACTTTACTCAGCCCAACCTCAGCCTCTCAGCGGCTTCCGGCTCTTTGTCGTTACTACAAGTATTGTTTATTGAAACAAAGTTAATCCTGCTTTCCTTTAAAAGTCTCTTAGTGTTCTTTAACTCACTTCGTCTGACACCTACCCCCCCTCAGCGAGTGTCTCAGGTATTTAAGATAACTCCATACCAACAGTCAGTCTTCATGCAGACGGTGTGATTTGCTTTTGTAGGTCAATCAGAGGCTTCAGTGTTCATTTCAGTCTGATTCATTACCGGCTAAAAACTCCTCACAGGAGCTTTAAATAACCGGCCAACAGAAAGGATTCCTGGAGAAGATTTCAGGGTTACATCTCTTTGGTTTGACAGAGGAAATCTTCTCACTGCTGCCTGCTGAGATGCACCGGAGAAGCCTTACAGATCGATTCAAGCTTTAAAGCCTGAATGAGACGACAAAGCAGACCCTTAAAGGCAGGTTAGGATTCTACTACAACACATCAAGTAGGGGCCTGGTTGTTATCACAGCAGGAACTGGGACGGTCTGTTTTATTTGTGAGTCACACTGAACCTGAGACAGAGCGTATGAGTCCCCTTAGACTAACGATGTGAGAGCAAGAACAGGAGATTCATGTGAAGATCTAAGTCTAGGGCGCGGACTTGGCCTAATGGTTAAGCTGTGCGATCATGTAGTGGGTGGCCCAGGTTCAAATCCTGCATGTCGTTCCCTCACTCACTCTCCCAGTTTCCTGCACTATCCACTGTCCTCTCCTCTATAAATATAAAGGTGTAAAAGCATGAAGCATAAAACTAAAGGTTGAAAAGCTGCCGGGCACAGATGCAGCCACGTGGGATCTGTTGAAGCTGTCAGACTGAGTCGTTCACTCACGTCGAGAGGACTTCAGACGGCAGGTCGGTGATGTAGCTGGGGATGCTCCTGCCCGTCATGAACTGAGCCACCTCGTTGGTGAAGGTGTTACAGTTGTGCTCAAACAGACGATACCTGTCACCTCTGGATGAGAAGGAAAGACGAAGCATTAATCAGAGAACAGCTGAAGAAGTCTGTGTCTGCTTTTGAGGGAGGATAACTTTTACTCCACCTGTATGAGCTTTCTCCCAGAGAGGAGAGGTATTCCATGAAGATCTCCTCAGACACTTCAGTCTCTCCCAGCTCCACCACTGTGTCCGGAGGTCCCAGCATCGTTCCACCCTGAAAGAAGACACACATATGAACTCTCACTGAATGTTTACATCATGCTAAAGCAACTGATGTTTGCTGCTCAACAGAAGTCCAGTTTAAACTCATTCCCAAAAGTTGCTTTAAAAAGTTTTGATCTCGACTCTGCAGTAGAAAAACGTCTGAATCAAATATCAACTGTTCACAGGTTTCTCCAATACTTCAGCTCAATATTCAAACGATGATTGAAGTCGTCAAGGATTTAAAGTCTTGGTTCTTCTGCAGAAACAGAAACAGGAACAGAGTGTCTCACTCTTTGCTATACTTTCATACTTTAAACGACTCATCTCATGTGTTAGATGTTCACAGTGATCGGCTGTAAAAGGGTTTGAGATCTTTATAGTTTGTTCCTCTTGAGCTGAACAGAACTCTCTATAAAATGTTAAAAATGATCTCATATGATGCAGAAACTTCACCAAAGCTTTTATTATCACATAACTTCATACCTAAGAGTTCAAATGACGTCAAAACTGAATAAAAGCATGATACTGAACCGCTCTTTTTCAATGTGTTGTATGTTTTTTTTATTAAGATGAAAATGAGCATTGTGGTTTTCATTGGGCCCACCGAATATGCACTCATATAAACTGATTAATGCACAAAAATAAAACATGCAATGTCTTCTGTTTGGGGTGATATTTGATGAAACTACAGCTGGTTAGATGACTCAACTCTCTAAGTACTCATCCTCGTGTTAAGGTGTAAAAAAGAGTTGAGAAACAGACTGACACATTTTGTGATTGAGGTCTTTGGAAGGGATTTTTAAATAACAAAAAACATCAACGTTATTCTCAACATGTGCTCTGGAGTCTTCCAGTGATTGGCAATAACTAAAAGCAGTGAAGTAGGGTATTAAGTCTGGCATGCGGAGACATTTTAATAATTTTAATTTAAGCAGAATTGAGGACTGACAGCAGGAGCACATAATCTGAGTGACAGATATTAAAGCCTGTTTGGGTGCACTATCTGCAGGTTTGCACATGTTTTATTATTGAGTTTGATTGATCAGAAACAGTCAGGGGTCAGTAACCCTGTGACAGACTCACCGGTGAACAGCTAGAGATCCCTTCCCCTCCAAAGAAGAACTCATCCCCGTATGCAACTATAGCCGTGTGCCTGGAGAAAGCACAAGAAGAATTCAAAGAGGGGACAGAATTGTGCAAAATGTATAAATGCAACACAGAGAATGAAAGCTCAATCATGTTTGGCATGCTGAAATGATCTCATTATAACAATAGGACATATTTTATATTATATTATTGTCTGTTTTCTGCTCATAGGCCAGATCCAGGTCACAGGCCTGCACCTTCATGATCAACCCCTTACAGATAAGCTTTTTATCATGACTCAGGAGGTCAAAGGTGACTCAGCTGTCATAACAGCAGAGAGATAATACATACCAGATTCCCTCCAGTTGTTTTCCTGAGACACAAAAAGGGGAAAGGAGTGAGGAAGAGCAGGTTTTATGTAAACCAGCTTACATACAGAACACATACAACCTCCCACCTCCGCTCGTTAGAATAATTCTGTCACGACTCATCATTTAATTTTAAATAATCACAAAAAATAAAATCAAAATGAATAAAATATCACAATAATTAATGTTGAATTCTGCACAAACAGACAGTGTATTGAGTTCCTGTAAACACACATCCTTTTGGTATTTGTTGTTAACTCTTATTTGTCCCCCAGGCCAGACTGTAACGGATTTCATGCTCTGTACTCACCTAGCATGATGGGACTGAGGCTGCGGGCCATTCCTCTCGATAGATCATAAATATATAGCTGCACATTGTACCGAGTATTCACCTTATCCATAACGGAAACCCTAAAAGAGCTCAATTATATCCTCTGTTTGCTCGCTAGGCTCGAGATAGATATTTAACGCCACAGCTGACAGGGAGGATCTCTGTGAGTGACGTCATCACGCTCAAAAGCACGTCCAACCGTTCCGATTTCTTCGCCTTCAAAATAAAAGCTGTAGCAAGTAGCTTAAATGAAAGATATGACGTGTTTTCAGCTTTATTTTGAAGGGGGGTTGCGTTTTTCTGGTTTCACCCTGGCTTTCTTTAAATGACTTGACATAATTTAAATGTCCCCTTTATGTTTTTTTATTGCATGTGTGCTCACCTTTTTAAGTTAGCTTTTAATTTGTGATTGTACTGTTTGTTTTGTTTGATCTGTGTTATTTGTTTTTTTTGCTTGTATTGATTTTAACAATTGTACAGTGTCTTTGAGTTTTTGAAAGATAAGATAAGATATTACTTTATTGATCCCCGGGGGGGGATTCAGTTGTTACAGCAACCCAGACATAAGTACAATCAAGAAGAAGTTTCAATAAGTAAAATAAAATAAGATAAAATGAGCAAAAAAATAAAAAAAGATGAATGAAGCTAGAATACAATTTAGATATATACAATGTTACAATGGAATTTAAAGCGCTATATAAAATAAATGTATTATTAAAAGAGCGTTTAACGAGGACATTCATTACATATCCGGTATTACTCAACTCAACTTTATTTATAAAGCACCTTTCAAACATATAAACAAGCAGCCCAAAGTGCTTCACAGAATAACAGAGAGACAGAAAACAACAGCAATGTTAAAATTATAAAAGGCATGATTATAAATACATAACTTAAAAATAGAATACATTCAATACAGTAAAATGAATTAAATGAGTAATAGTGGAAAGAAAAGTTAAAGATAAAGTAGTGTTAACAACATCAGATACATACAAGAAATCAACAAACAAATATACAAATAAATATACAAATAAATAAATACATAAATAATTAAATAATTAAATAAGATACATACATTTTAAAGCAATGATTAAAATGATATTAATACAAATAATATTACAGTCTAGGGCTAAAAATAAATTACTAAAATGTTTTGTAACGGAGACCGTTAGAGGTCGCAGTGTTCTACATTTAAATACAGCAGGTGGCGCTAATGAGCCAAACTCGCTGACTGTCAGCCAGCATTAAACACACGAAGAAGAAGCTGGACCAAAATAGCCGTTGAGGCTCAGCTGCTGACTTCAACCAGAAATGGCTGCTACCGGAGTTCTTCCCTTCATCAGGGGGGTGGACCTCAGTGGAAACGACTTCAAAGTAAGGATTATAATCTGTAGTTGTTGTGTTTATATCCACTGCTGATGAGAAACTAACATCTTTAGCTCACTGAAGCTAATCCAAGTTAGACTCTGAGAAACAGGTTAGCTTAGTGCTGCTAGCATTGGGCGTTAGCCAGTTGTCAGATTTTGTGACATGAAGCAGGGAGCAGTACAGCCTCGGGCTAAAGCCTCCTGTTCACACACACACTTTAACCGTTATGTGTTTAAAATGATACACCTTATCTCTTATTAGCTGTTAAAGTACTTAGTGGACATTAAACATAGTATTTCATACGTCATGCTGGCTAGCAAGCTCGTTTAGCTTCAGTGTTGGCTAACTTTGGCACTCTGAGTCAGAGTCAGGATCCAGACTCTGTGTTTGGGGGACCTGACTCATGGGTAAAAACACAGGGTCAGGATCCAGACTCTGTGTTTGGGGGACCTGACTCATGGATAAAAACACAGGGATGAATATAATGTATCTTCTATGTATCTCACTAATAACATTAACACACATACTTACATGAAAGTATAGTACAGATTTGTGTGTAAGTATATTTTGACTCAGAGTGGCAACATGTAGTAAGCTTCTTTAATATTTCACAAACTAATAAGTATCAAACTGTGAGGTACAAGTGTCCCCAAGATGAGACCGCTCTCTAAACAACTTATTTTTAAAGTTTTTGAGACTTACAGGAGAGTCACACAAAGTTTGCTTAAATCCTGACATCCTCAATCAGTGAATCTCCTTAAAAAAGAACAATAAACATAACTTTCCAAACTTTCTGGGTCAGATTTGTTGATCAAAACATATGGCTTCTTACTTTGACATTTAAATACAGAAGAAAGAATGAAGACTTTGCAGCATGTGGAAGAGGCTTCTGTAATGTTTTTGAGAGAAAGTAGCAAGAAGGAAGTATTTTAAACAGAGATAATTCATTTTTAAAAATGTTAAGACACCAGAAGAACAGCTTGAAGCCTAATAATGAGCACATATCCTTCTTGAAAGGACTCAAAAATAAGATTTCACGTTAAAGTACCAACAACATTCAAGTAAACTCCTACACACCTTCAGCCATCAAAATACATCTATTGGCTTATGTTAGTTTCCCTTACTGTTAGTAGCTGTTCCATTTTTCTCCCTGTACATGATGTACATAGTTTTGAAGTCAATCAGGTTTAATTGTATCAGGCAGAATGTGTGAGCTTAGTTTGGGAGCCTAAAAAGCAGCCCAGCTTGGATCATCAGGCATGCATTTAAAGTATGTGTTCTTCTTATCGGTGTAAAAGTAGTTCAAACAAGCGGGTGAGATAGACGTATTAGTCTGCCAGGCTGGTGATTCACTTCTAAATTCAGCAGGCGACATCACTTCCTCTGCCCAGCTGTGCCCTCCTAATAGAGAGGAACAGAACAGAAGAATAGAGAACACGTAGTGTTTACTTCAGGACACAGAGGCAGACATTATCACTCTGTGCATGCAGAACACACACCTTCAGAAACACAAGCGGACACATTAAGAAGCAAGAAGCACACTGAAGACATTTTTATTCATGTGCTTTTACAGTAGAGTCACCAGAGAGTGGGTTTTTTTAAGTTATATTTTTGGGGCTTTAACACCATTATTGATAGAGAGAGAGGACAGTGGATAGTGTAGGAAGCTGGGAACATGTGGGAGGGGAGCCGTAGGCTGGATTTGAACCCAGGCCACCCACTACAGGGGCGCACAACTTAACCATGAGACCAAGTCCACACCAAACCTGAGTGTTTTCATCAGGAGGGTTTTATCATTTTTAGGGTAGTGTCAGGGAGGGATTGTATTATTGTATGTTTTTTATATTGAAATGTTTTGTATTTTATAATTTTATGTTTTTATATTTTATAATTAATGTCTTTATTTTTATATTGTTTTATTTATACATTTAATATTTTATATATATTTTTAAATTATTTTGGTTTTTTTATTGTGTAATTTATTTTCTAATTGTATATGTTTTTTATTTTCTCATTATTATATTATTTATCATTATTCTGTTTTATATTAGGATTTATTTTTATGTATGTATATTTTTTAATATTTCAGATTTTTCATTCTTTTAATATTTTATCTTTTGTTGTTTTTATTCATCCAAAATTGTTTTATTTCCTTTTATTGTTTTTTGCTTCTCTCTTCTATTTAAAGCCCTTTGTAACTCTGTTTTGGAAAGTGCTACATAAATAAAGATTCTTCTTCTTATTATTGTTATTATTATTAAAACACATTATGTAGTACATATAATGGATAATGGATCAGAGTAAAACAGAATAACTACAGACACAATAAAGTGACATTAAAGGGAGGGTATCAGGTGTTTCAAAGTACATATTGAAGGGTTGTTGGGTTAAATAAATAAAGTCCTCTTCCTCCTCGTCCCTCACCTCTCTGCTGTCTGTCTCCACAGGGTGGGTACTTCCCGGAGCATGTCAAGTCTATGAGCAGTCTGCGATGGCTGAAGCTGAACAGGACTGGACTGTGTTACCTCCCAGAGGAGCTGGCCTCTCTGCAGAAACTGGTGAGAACTGAAGTGTTTCTGTAGCTGCTTTAAATCACATGAATGGACTCCTCTGTTTTTATTTGATCATATATTCACCACAGAGGAAGTGGAGTTGTGATTGTTATCAGTGATAGTTAACTCTGATTATTCCACATCATTAGCTGTAGATAAGTGTTAGCTTGTTGAAGGCTCAGCATCATCAGTCTGTGATGATTCAGAGTGAACCACCTTTATGAACATGATGTGTGTGTAACAGACATCACAGTCTGCTGATTGAGGTCACACACACATGTTACTGTACTCTTCACTATCTTTGATGTGATTACCTCTAAAGCTGCAATCAGACAGCCAAGGTGAGAAGATGATCTGTGCTAACACGCTTGATCTTCCCAGGTGTGATAAATAAGATTAGTCTGTCATCATTGGCTGGGAGTCAGTGTGTCTGGGGTTTGTTTACCTGCAGTGTACCTTGATTTTATCCACTTTGCTGTGAGAACAAACTCTGTAGAGCTCATGTGTTAGCTGAGGGATGAAGATTTGTATGTTTTGTTGGTGTTTCAGTGAATCAAACTTATATTTTCTGTCTTCAGGAGCATCTTTCAGTGAGTCACAACAGCCTGACCACCTTACATGGAGAGCTGTCCAGCCTGCCGAACCTACGGGTAACTGAAACAACAACACACGCATATATATCTTACTCTGTACTGAAAAGTTCACTGCACTCATGATATGATCTGCTCTGACCTGAACGCCCTGAATGTGTGTGTAGGCGGTGGTAGCTCGAGCCAACAACCTGAAAAACTCTGGAGTCCCAGATGACATCTTCCAGCTGGATGACCTCTCTGTGCTGGTAAGAGTTCATGCCCACACTCATGACTGGAGTCGATTCAGAGCAGAAGTATAAATCAGGCTTAAGAGAGCCGGGTGATAAGCAGGGTTTAAATAAATTAAACAGCAGTACTCAAACTGACAATGAGCTTAAAATGGAATCAAATTAAAACCTATCTCTAAAAGACTCTCACACAGTGTATCGTATTTCAGCAGCCTGCTTTGTCTCCCTGTCCCTGCCTCTCAGCCTCACACCCACCAGCATCCCTCTCTCTGAATAACTGTGAAACTTCACTCTTCCAGAAATAACTCTGGCATCCAGATGGTGTTTACAACAAAAACAGGATTGTGTTTTTCCACACGTATCTTGTTTTCTTCCCTCCAGGACCTGAGCTACAACCAGCTCACCGAGATCCCCCGAGACCTGGAGAACAGCAAAAACATGCTGGTTCTGAATCTGAGCCACAACAGCATCGACGCCATCCCCAACCAGCTGTTCATCAACCTGACGGACCTGCTGTACCTGGACCTGAGCGACAACAAGCTGGACAGCCTGCCGCCGCAGATGAGACGCCTGGTTCACCTGCAGACGCTCATCCTGAACAACAACCCTTTGATGCACGCTCAGCTACGGTAACATACACAAGTCTGTCTGCAGAACTCAAACACCTGGAGGTTCTGTGGTCTCATCATCAGACCTAAATCTAAAACACGTTAATAAAAACTGTGTATTAATGAGGAGGGGTGTTGACTCTGTGTGTGTCTGAGCAGACAGCTGCCTGCCATGGTGGCCCTGCAGACTCTCCACCTGAGGAACACACAGAGGACCCAGAGCAACATGCCCACCAGCCTGGAGGGTCTCACACAATTAGCAGGTAACACACACACACACACACACACACACACACACACACACACACACACACACACACACACACACACACACACACACACACACACACACACACACACACACACACACACCAGCTGTGTTTGAACTCAATTTGTGTCTTGAGTTTGTGCCCTGTTAATCAGGGATGATGGTTAAAAATCGATGCACGTAAGGGATGATTCAAATCAGGGAGCTGAAACCGGTGGACCCAGGGTCTAAATGTAGTTCAGGGGTAGATAATCCCTCCCCTAAAAAGTGGGAGTAGTACTTTTAAAAGGTCCCTGTGTCTGGTTCAACGTGTAAACATGTTCCCTCCCGTCTGCCGCAGACGTTGACCTGTCATGTAACGACCTGACTCGGGTGCCGGAGTGCCTCTACTCGCTGGGCAGCTTGAAGAGACTCAACCTGAGCAGCAATCAGATCTCAGAACTGTCCCTCTGCATCGACCAGTGGACTCAGCTGGAGACTCTGAACCTGAGTCGTAACCAGCTCACCTCTCTGCCTGTAAGGAGAAGACGCTCTCTGTATGTTAAAGCGTTTACGTAGCCTCAGATGTTCTCATATTAAAGATGTTTCTGTGTCTCCGTCCAGTCTGCCATCTGTAAGCTGTCCAAACTCAAGAAGCTGTATGTGAACTCAAACAAACTAGACTTTGACGGCGTTCCACCCGGCGTGGGCAAACTGTCCAGCCTCTCAGAGTTCATGGCCGCCAACAACAACCTTGAGCTGATTCCTGAGGGACTCTGCAGGTGAGTGTGTGTGTATTCTATCACCATTTGTAGCAGAAACGATGGATTTGTGTGTGTGTACCTGACTCTGTGTTTTGTTCCCAGGTGTGGAAAGCTGAAAAAGTTGGTGCTGAATAAAAACCGCCTGGTTACGCTGCCCGAGGCCGTCCACTTCTTAACTGATTTAGAGGTAATCTGATAATACTGCACTCCTAACCGTGTTTAGAAACACATAATGACGGATTACTTTGAGTTTGATATGTTTGTAAAAGTGTCAAAAGAGAGGATTAAAGTTAGGAGGCTGCAGAGCAGAGAGAGAACTTTAAAAATATACTTTAAAGTAAGAAAGGTGATCGAGAGATATCACAAGAAAGAAGACAAATCAACTAAACAAACATCATTGTTTGATTATTTGATTGTTGTTATTAGAGATGTCAAGAATTAATCAAATCAGAAAGTTTGCTTCGGAGGAAAAAAACACATTTGTTATTGTTTTTGACATGAAAATGTTTACAAGGACTCAAATTCACACACAGTCACTCTGATCTTTCTCTCTGTAGATTCTGGACGTGCGTGAGAACCCGAACCTCGTCATGCCTCCTAAACCCGTGGACAGAGCAGCCGAGTGGTACAACATCGACTTCTCTCTGCAGAACCAGCTCCGGCTGGCCGGGGCCTCGCCGGCCACCGTGGCTGCTGCTGGAGGAGGTGAGAGTGACTCCGTGCCGTGATTGTTGGGCAGATTCTTTCCGGGCTTGTTCATTTCTTTGTGGAGAGGACGGGATAACGGATAGAGTCGGAAACAGGGGAAAGAGAGCGGGAGGATGTGTGTGGGGGGGTGCATGAGCTGAACCTGCACCCCTCTCTGTGTAAAGACAACTTATGCATATTCCAGAGGCTTTAATCTGTGTGTGTGTTTGTGTGTGTCTGCAGGAGCCAGTCCCAGAGATCCCCTGGCGAGGAAGATGAGGCTGAGGAGGAGGAAGGACTGTTCTCAGGACGATCAGGCGAAGCAGGTGCTGAAGGGCATGAGCGACGTAGCTCAGGAGAAGAAGAACATGGAGGTGAGGAAGAGATGAAGGAAGCATGACGGCTACAGAAAGACACTGAGGGACTTTATTTTACTAATGAGTCTGATAACTCAGCAGGAAAACGGAGACTTGAAATACGGAGATTTGAAGATCCGGCGCTGGGACAAGAGTCTAGAGAAGCCTCACTTGGACTACTCTGAGTTCTTCATGGAGGATGCAGGACAGGTAGTCTCTCTCTCTCTCTCTCTCTCTCTCTCTCTCTCTCTCTCTCTCTCTCCTCTCTCTCTCTCTCTCTCTCTCTCTCTCTCTCTCTCTCTCTCTCTCTCTCTCTCTCTCTCTCTCTCTCTCTCTCTCTCTCTCTCTCTCTCTCTCTCTCGAACCACGTAGAGTCTGTGTTGCACTTTACAGATATCCTCATATGAACTGTCTCTGTCCTGCAGGTCCCAGGTGTGTCAGTTTGGCAGATAGAGAACTTTATTCCCCTCCAGGTGGACGAAACCTTCCATGGAAAGTTCTATGAGGCTGATTGTTACATCATCCTCAAGGTAACACACCAAATCTCACTAGACTGTTTTTCCTTTTAGCCTCTATTCTGTCTAACACTCTCTCTTCGTTATTGTAGACCTTCCTGGATGATAACGGTGCACTGAACTGGGAGATCTATTACTGGATCGGACAGGAGTCCACTCTGGACAAGAAGGCCGGCGCAGCCATCCACGCTGTGAACCTCAGGAACTTCCTGGGAGCCGAGTGCAGGACGATACGGGAGGAGATGGGAGACGAGAGCGAGGAGTTCAGCGCTGTATGTAGAAACCTGCTCGTGATAGCTGCTTCAACATGTTCTCCTGATTCTTCACACACATGATTATCTCTGTGCTGATGTAACTGACGGGGGTCGTCTTGTGTTCAGGTGTTTAACAATGAGATCTCCTACATCGAGGGAGGAACAGCCAGCGGGTTCTACACTGTGGAGGACACACACTACTCTGTCAGGTAGGCTGGAGGAACTTTAAGAAATCACATCAAGACCGGATCAGATCCAGTCCCCTCTTCCAGACAGGACTCAGTCTGATCTCATCTTAATCCACCATGAGCAGAGCACTTTGCAGCATTTAGCAAGTTACAGTGGCAAGGACAAACTTCCTTTAACAGGCAGAAACCTCCAGCAGGACCAGACTCATGTTAGACACACATCTGAATCTGAGACCGTGTTGGAGAGAGGGATAGAGGGAGATGAAGAGAGAGAGAGAGATGATAGTGGGGAGACGGATAGTAGTAGTTGTAGCAGCTGGAGTCTGGACCACGTCCACAGCAGCAGAGATCCAGAGGAACCTACGAGACAAGGGAGCTCAGGGACTCCAGAAAGGTCTATGGTTAGTAACTTTAATGGGACAGGAAGAGTTAAAGTGAGAGACAGGCAGAGAGAGGAGAGAGAGGGAAAGACAGGATCCCAGTGTGTCAGTCTAAGCCTATAGCAGCAGAACTAAGACCTGGTCCAAGCCTGATCCAGCTCTAACTATAAGCTTTATCAAAAAGGAAAGTTTGAAGCCTACTCTTAAAAGTAGAGAGGGTGTCTGCCTCCCGGACCCTGACTGGTAGATGATTCCAAAGGAGAGGGGCCTGATAACTGAAGGCTCTACCTCCCATACTACTTTTAGAGACTTTAGATACGATGAGCAGGCCTGCATGTTGGAGCGTAGAGGTCTAGAGGGGTAACAGGACACTATGAGCTCAGTGTTTAATCTGTTTGTGTGTTTCAGGTTGTACAGAGTTTACGGGAAGAAGAACATCAGACTGGAGTCCGTTCCTGTGAAGGGTTCCTCCCTAGACCCTCGGTAACCTCACACTCTTTCTCTTAGTTCCTCCTCTCAGTTTGATGTAAACACTGAACCTTCTGTAGACCAGCAGTGGATTTGTTGCTGCTCTTCAACGTTAACTGTCTCTTCCCTTCGGGCAGTTTCGTCTTCCTGTTGGACACCGGCCTGGAAATCTTTGTCTGGAGAGGAGCCAACGCGACCCTGAGCGGCACCACGAAGGCCAGGTGAGACACAAATCAAGAGTTCCCCTGAACGTTCCTGCCACATGTTAGGAGATCTACACTCTGACTCTGCTGCTTCAGTCCATAAAAGGAGAGATGATGTAACGCTGGTTTTGTCCTGACTTTCAGGTTATTTGCAGAAAAGATCAATAAAAACGAGCGTAAGGGGAAGGCAGAGATCACGACGCTCATGCAGAAACAGGAGCCTCCAGAGTTCTGGGAAACTGTAGGAGGACAACCGGAGGACATCAAGAAACACGTCCCGGACGACTTCTCTCCCATCAGACCTAAACTGTACAAGGTGAGGACTCAATCCTAAAGACGTTTTCAACCGGAGGAACCTTACCCCAGAACTAGAGGCATCCTCAGTGTGTGAGAGTTTGTTATTGTGGACTGCAGCAGAAGGATTCATGCAGCGTTCAGAGTGTAGGTGTGAAGGGTTGTTGGAGGCGTGTGGGCCTTCTGCTTCATCGCTCGTGTTGCATGAAGTCGAGCCGTCACGACACCAGAGTTTGAATCTGTGATAGAGATAACATGACAAAGGTTGTGTGTGCTCAGAAGCTGTACTAACACGATCTCACTGACGTCTCTGTCCCCGTCTCGTAGGTGGGCTTGGGTCTGGGCTACCTGGAGCTGCCACAGATCAACTACAAGCTGTCAGTGGAGCACAAAGACCGTAAGATCAAACTGGACACCCTGCCGGAGCTGAGGCTGGTACGTTCAGTAGAGGACTCACACTGGAAGCTGCTGTTTGTGAGCGTCATGTTTTCACCTCTCCACTCCTCTCCTCAGGTGCAGTCTCTCCTGGACACAAAGTGCGTGTACATCCTGGACTGCTGGTCCGACGTCTTCATCTGGATAGGGAGGAAGTCGCCTCGCTTGGTCCGAGCAGCCGCCTTAAAACTGGGGCAGGAGATCTGCTCCATGCTGCACAGACCCAAACACGCGTGTGTCACCCGCAACCTGGAGGGCACCGAATGTCAGGTAACACTTCAGATCCTGGTCCTGCTTTTCAGATCAAACTTAAACACAGTGATTAAAGTTTAATATGAAACATCACACTCTTTGTTCTCTGCAGGTGTTTAAGTCCAAGTTTAAGAACTGGGACGACGTGTTGAAGGTGGACTACACCCGAGCAGCTGAGACCGTTCAGCAGAAAGACAACCTGCAGGGCAAGGTCAGAGACACACAAGTCTGTCTGTGTGTGAAGTGTTGAGACTTTCAGAGCTAACTTCATCCTCATGTTCGATCTCGTCTCCTCTCTCAGGTGAAGAAAGACGCAGAGCAGAAAGACCAGATGAAGGCAGACCTCACGGCTCTCTTCCTGCCCAGACAGCCTGCCATGGCTCTCACCGAGGTGACATCCCTTTATTCTCTTAGAATACATTTTAAGATGATTGTATTGGTTTCTATCCTTCACATGTTTATCTCTTCCTCTGTCCAGGCGGAGCAGCTGATGGAGGAGTGGAACGAGGACCTGGACGGCATGGAGGGTTTCGTGTTGGAGGGAAAGAAGTTTGCTCGCCTGCCTGAGGAGGAGTTCGGACACTTCCACACTCAGGACTGTTACGTCTTCCTTTGCAGGTGAGGATCCATGTGTGTGTGATCAAACTTCAGAGATTGAATATTAGCTGCAGAGGACTCACTCTGATGTCGCCCCGCTCACTCAGATACTGGGTCCCCGTGGAGTACGAGGACGACGAGAAGGAGAAGAAGGAGGGCGAAGGAGGGGAAGGGGGTGGACATCGAAGGGCAGCAGAGGAGGATGAGGACAAGCAGCCCGAGGAGGACTTCCAGTGTGTGGTGTACTTCTGGCAGGGCAGGCAGGCCTCCAACATGGGCTGGCTCACCTTCACCTTCTCCCTGCAGAAGAAGTTTGAGAGTCTTTTCCCAGGAAAACTGAAGGTACCTCCACAGATCCGTTCAGACTCAGCTGAGCTCTTCCTGTTTGATCGTCACAGCTTCAGTTTCAACACTTCTGCTTCTTTGTGCCGCTCTTGTTTTTTCTTTAGGTCGTTCGTATGACTCAGCAGCAGGAGAACCTGAAGTTCCTGTCCCATTTCAAGAGGAAGTTCATCATCCACAAAGGCAAGAGGAAACAGAAGACCGACTCTGCTCAGCCCTCGCTCTACCACATACGCACAAACGGGAGCGCGCTCTGCACCAGGTAGACTTCAAGCTTTCATCAGATTCATGCACCAAAACACAGCTCACAAGCTTTCATCAGATTCATGCACCAAAACACAGCTCACAGACTTTCATCAGATTCATGTACCAAAACACAGCTCACAGACTTTTATCAGATTCATGCACCAAAACACAGCTCACAGACTTTCATCAGATTCATGTACCAAAACACAGCTCACAGACTTTCATCAGATTCATGCACCAAAACACAGCTCACAGACTTTCATCAGATTCATGTACCAAAACACAGCTCACAGACTTTCATCAGATTCATGCACCAAAACACAGCTTTAAACTTTCATCAGATTCATGCACCAAAACACAGCTCACAGACTTTCATCAGATTCATGCACCAAAACACAGCTCACAGACTTTTATCAGATTCATGCACCAAAACACAGCTCACAGACTTTTATCAGATTCATGCACCAAAACACAGCTCACAGACTTTCATCAGATTCATGCACCAAAACACAGCTCACAGACTTTCATCAGATTCATGCACCAAAACACAGCTCACAGACTTTCATCAGATTCATGCACCAAAACACAGCTCACAAGCTTTCATCAGATTCATGCACCAAAACACAGCTCACAGACTTTTATCAGATTCATGCACCAAAACACAGCTCACAGACTTTATTAACGTCCATGTTTGGGTTCTTTTGAGCCTCGTTTTGACCTCTAACTTCTCTCTCAGGACGATCCAGATCGGAACAGACTCCAGTAACCTCAACTCAGAGTTCTGCTTCATTCTCAAGGTTGTTCTTTGTTTCTAAACACGTCTCCTGTGTCCTCTTCCACTCTTTGTTCTATTTTAATAAGATGAAAAACTTCTCCCTCTCCCTCTCTCTCCCTGATGTGTGTGCGTGTGTGTGCGTGTGTGTGTGTGTGTGTAACTGTGTTTGTTTTTGGTAGGTACCGTTTGAGAGCACAGATAATCAGGGCATCGTTTACACCTGGGTGGGCAGAGCCGCCGACCCCGACGAGGCCAAACTGGCGGAGGACATCATGAACTGCATGTTCGACGACACGTACAGCAAACAGGTGAACACACGGGAGGTCTGATGGTATCCTGACAGTTCTTTAGAGCGGTCTCTGATGTTTGCTAAAGGACTTGTCCGTCCTTTTTATGAAAGTCTTCATTTTGTCTCCTAGGTTATCAACGAGGGGGAGGAGCCTGAGAACTTCTTCTGGGTGGGGATTGGTTCTCAGAAGGAGTACGATGAGGATGCAGATTATATGAAACACGCTCGACTCTTCAGGTGAGGGAACAGTTAGTCCTTGTTATTGTGACACTGTCTGCTGTGACTTCTTCACTCATCCTCCTCCTCCTCCTCCTCTTCCTCCTCTCTCAGGTGTTCCAATGAGAAAGGATATTTCTCTGTGTCAGAGAAGTGCTCGGACTTCTGTCAGGACGACCTGGCGGACGATGACATCATGTTGCTGGACAACGGCAATGAGGTGACCAGGATTCATAGATCTGATTGTTTCTATGTTCAGTTGGACTCCATCATGTTGTCGTTCCTCACTCTCTCTTCTTGTGGTTCCTCCTCAGGTGTACATGTGGGTCGGTACTCAGACGAGCCAGGTGGAGATCAAACTCAGTCTCAAAGCCTGTCAGGTGAGGAGGAAACAGCGCTGTGTTATCATGTGTTTCACAACAGGTGGTCTCTGCAGAGAGTCTGATTGGACAGGATGCTAGATGCTGAGCATCTCTCCTAACCTGACGCTAGTTGATCAGATTATGACTCCGGTCAATGCACGCTTTCAGGAAACGATCTTCTTAAAAAAACAGGAACTTAACTCAGACAGCAGCTGAGCAGAGAGCGAGGGAGATTACACAAAACTAAATCATCCTCATAATCTGAAGTTATTGAAAGATTAACACAGATTACCTGCAGCCAACGTATTTCAGAATAAGTTCTTTTTCAAGTTCAAAGAGCTAAACAAGGTGTTTCACTCACCAAATACCTGTCCTGGGTGCAACTTCAAAATAAAAGCATGGTGTAAAAACAAGGAGAGTCTCTCCACAGAAAATAACAGATCAGGCTTTTACTTTGAAAAACACTCCAAGTGCTCTCATGATATTAATATAAATGCAGCTGATCTTAAGCCAGTACAGGCTTCAGAACGCCTCTTCAGGACCCGATGGGTGACGTCACTGAGACCTGTGTGACTGAATCACACCTGTGCTGATATTCAGTACAACAGCGCCCCCTCTGGTGGGATTTTAATTCTTTCTGAAAGTTGTAAACCTACTCAGCTCAATAACGTCCACCCAAAGCCTTTAAATTAAACATTTATAGATTGAAAATAAACTTAAATTCACATCCTGATGAAATATATGTTAAACAAAACATTCATTCACTTCTAACAGTCTATTGAGTCTGTTAAAGTTCGTTATGGATGTGTCAGGTCTGCTGATGCTGCTGTCCTCAAATAATCCACGACCAAAGAGTTCATCACAAAAAAAACAAACCAGGAAGTTCAGCTGAAGTCTCTTTCAAGGCTTTCATGAATACTTTATACAGACTTCAACCTCAAACAGTCTGTGTGCAAGCAGTAGCTCCAGTCTGCCCTGGTGCTACTAACCTTTTCCCTTACTGCAGCTTCCTCCTCTTCCTCGACCTCACATCCTCCTTAAATCATCTCTTCATCCTGCTCAGTGGAACCTTTACACACCCAGCATTAAACACCAATCATCACACTCTGTTTATTCTGATGTGACTGATAGAAATGTCTTATGTTGGCTGTGTTCAACACATCTGATCATGAGGCCCTCTCACACTCTAACATGTCTCCTCTTCCTCTTCCTCCTCTTCTTCCTCCTCCTCCTCCTCTTCCTCCTCCTCTTCTTCCTCCTCCTCTTCCTCTTCCTCTTCTTCCTCCTCCTCTTCCTCCTCCTCTTCTTCCTCCTCCTCTTCCTCTTCCTCTTCTTCTTCCTCCTCCTCCTCCTCTTCCTCTTCTTCCTCCTCCTCCTCCTCCTCCTTCTCCTCCTGCTCCTCCTCTTCCTCTTCCTCTTCTTCCTCCTCCTCTTCCTCTTCCTCTTCTTCCTCCTCCTCCTCTTCCTCCTCCTCCTCCTCCTCCTCCTCTTCCTCCTCTTCCTCTCCAGGTTTACATCCAGCACATGCGCTCCAAGCACCCTGAACACCCCCGGAAGCTCCGTCTGGTGCGGAAGGGAAACGAGCCTCACTGCTTCACGCGCTGCTTCCACGCCTGGGGGGCGTTCAAGACTCCGCCCGCATAGACGAACGCTGACCCCCCCCCCCCCCCCGAACAGAACCGCTCACACGTACATCAGATGTATTCGCTGCCATGTCATTTTTCTACCTGTAAGATTAAGATGATGTCTATCCCCCATCCTGTCCCTGATCTCTGAATCCCCCCCCCCCCCTCCTGCAGCAGCCTCTCGCCCCCCGAACGACAGATCTCAAGTCAGCGATGGCGTTGGGGTCGGGACGCTGTCGCCTGTGTTTTTTACTACGAGCTTTTTTAGCAGCAAGTCTGTTTTAATGAGAGAATGATGTTTAGATGGTGGAAGGTGTGGAAGGTGTGGAAGGTGTGGAAGGTGTGGAAGGTGTGGAAGGTGTGGAAGGTGTGGAAGGTGTGGAAGGTGTGGAAGGTGTACAGAGGCTTTATAAAAGAGAACAGCTGCTTTCTTCACGTGGCTTTGGCTGCATGGTCCACAGCTTCAGACGAGGACGCCCTCCTCTGTGCTGGGTCCCAGCTGCTCAAAGCAGTTTAACACAGTTTAATTTTCAAGGTTTCTTTTCCATGTTTAAGGGAGTGAACAGGACACAGCACTAGAACTGTTCTTCTGAGGAATGTTGGGTTTTCATTTATGTTTCTGTCTGTTTGTGTGTCTGTCCCACACGCCTTCTGATACAGGGACTGTCTCCCTCCTACAGTCTGTCTCTCTCACCTCCTCTGACTTCACTCCTCTGACGTCTGTTTGGATCCAAAACAACACAAACAAACACGTAGAGACGCTTCAGGTTGGTATTCAGGAGCAAATCAGGAAGCTGAATCTATTTGGCCAAAGACATCTGGACAGACATCAGGGAGGAAGTTACAGACGGTGAGACGAAGCCTTGTTTTTATGTTTAAATTTAAGGGCAGATATATTTATACGTGCAATCAGTAGATCCTGAGACCAGATGGAACGACTCCCCGGTGTTACAGGCTGCGTTTAACTCATCAGAGTGTTAGTGTGCTGCAGCAGAGAGGACGAGCTGAGCTGAGGAGTTTGATCCTGAAATCATGTCAGATTATTTTTGAAACAGAAAGGCGTGGTGTTTAAAACTCCACAGCTCTTGGGAGATCTTTTGCACCGTTTGAGAGACATATCTTATTAAATCTATATCGACCTCTGCTTCTACTGATCATTCATTTATCAGTGTGTTGATGAGTTCAGGCTGCTTCTCGTGGTCATGTGACCTGGTTCAGTCCAAGCCAGATCTGCTCCTCTTCAAACGGCTGCACCTTCTCTGGTTGGACTCTCTCGTGGGGTGATGGTATGCCTGGTAGTGTGTTTGAGTCCTACATGCATATATGTGTTGTATGTGTGTATATGAATATGTGCACATGCTCCTGATGCCGCCTGCAGATGCTTTATTTATGTATTTTATATTAAAATAAAATGTCACATTACATTTTGTCCACTCTTTTTTTGCACTGAGTCATTTTAAATTTATCCTGCAGATTGAATCAAAGACAGGAAGTAAAGAAGGTGAGTTTGAGATGTGGAGGAACCAGCCGGAAGGCGACATCTGCTGGTAGAGTTTTAATAGTGCACCTTATATTAACTATCTTAAAGTAGTACGGGAGGTAGAGCCTTCAGTTCTCAGGCCCCTCTCCTTTAGAATCATCTACCAGTCAGGGTCCGGGAGGCAGACACCCTCTCTACTTTTAAGAGTAGGCTTCAAACTTTCCTTTTTGATAAAGCTTATAGTTAGAGCTGGATCAGGCTTGGACCAGGTCTTAGTTCTGCTGCTATAGGCTTAGACTGACACACTGGGATCCTGTCTTTCCCTCTCTCTCCTCTCTCTGCCTGTCTCTCACTTTAACTCTTCCTGTCCCATTAAAGTTACTAACCATAGACCTTTCTGGAGTCCCTGAGCTCCCTTGTCTCGTAGGTTCCTCTGGATCTCTGCTGCTGTGGACGTGGTCCAGACTCCAGCTGCTACAACTACTACTATCCGTCTCCCCACTATCATCTCTCTCTCTCTCTCTTCATCTCCCTCTATCCCTCTCTCCAACACGGTCTCAGCAGATGTGTGTCTAACATGAGTCTGGTCCTGCTGGAGGTTTCTGCCTGTTAAAGGAAGTTTGTCCTTGCCACTGTAACTTGCTAAATGCTGCAAAGTGCTCTGCTCATGGTGGATTAAGATGAGATCAGACTGAGTCCTGTTTGGGAGAGGACTAAATCTGAGCATCATTTCTCTTCATGAACTTTATTCTCAGTCCATAAAGATGAAAACATACGGGCAGAGTCACATCATAGTTATTTAAAGTTTAAATAATAATAATAATACAGCTGGAGACAACAGAAGACAAAAAAACAAGTAAGAGAAAATATCAAACACTCACATATCATCCACCCTGAATATATTGTATTTGAACTTCTCAGTAGAGCTGATTCATATCTCACTCACAGTCTTTTATCAGATTCATTCAGATTTTTTACTATTTTGGTAACTGGATGAATGACTCCATAAGATTGAGAGATTGAAATTTATAAGATTCCTTATTGAAGATTTAGAAAACCTCTTTAAAAGAAAAACAAACTTTACTTATTTGTATAAAAGTGCTGAAATCAGAAAACATGTTGTTTTAAATCATGAGCGCCCTGTAAGTTTGTACAGGTAACTTGTCCTACTTGGGATGTTTCCACTGAAATATTTTGATTCAGGCTGATAAGAGAACACCTCAAAATGTGATCCTGCCAATCACAGCTGTATCTGATTTTGGAATTTCAAAATAAAAACCATTGGATATGAAAATGTAGCATGCATTTATTTTGAAATTCCAAATCAGATTTAGCTGTGATTGGCAGGAACACATTTTGAGGTGTTCTCTTATCAGCCTGAATCTAAATATTTTTTGGAAACAGGGTTGTGAATGTTAAATATGTCTTGACTCTCTTTTCATTTTACAGATGTCTTTTATTTTGAAAATTGTTGGACTCTGGTTTTTAATTGTTTTGAGGAATGGAAGAAATGTTTCCTCTCTTTGTAAAAGTGTTTCTTTTTTTGTTTTATAATGATTTTTAATTTAATTCTATTTTCTAAAATGTTAAAATGTTTCCAAAATGTTAATTTTTCTCCACTTCTGTAAAAATTTCATCCTTTGTAGATTTGTGTTTCACTTCCCAGCCCCCGTACCTTTACTATAAATATGTTTCATGATGAGTGAAAGTTTGATGAATGAAGACATGAATCAGTTTTTTATTTTATTTATTTTATTTATTTGACATTTCTTAAATTCTTTATTGCTTTATTATAACATGGAGGAGCTAACGGGGTCTGTCAGGAGGGATCTTCCTGAGGCTCAAACACAAGGAAAATAAAAACACAGAGCGGCTCATTTACACAAACACACACACACACACACACACACACACACACACACACACACACACAGAGTGGGTTAACACATGTTTAAAGATAGAGCTGTGTCATGCTTTAATGTTTTCTCCACACGCTGAAGGTCAGAACATCAGATCAGATTCTCTCATGATTTACAGTTAAAGGAAAGTTCTGCTGTTTTTAAAGTTTGTGAAAATATCTGAGGAGAATCTGTACAAAGACTTTGGTTGAATATCTGCTCCTGTATATACCTCTAGTGTACAATATACATATTTAGATAAGTCTAATTTAAATACTAATTTGGCTAAAATGAATATCAAAAAATATTTAGTGTCCAGACGAACAGAGAGACAGAGAGACAGAGAGACGTGAACACGCGTCTCTTCCCTTTCCATCAACACTTGTTTGTTGTAGCTTCATGAACAGTTTAGAAACACAGACACACACTGAGCTGAATGAGAGAAGAACTACAGGGATAACTTCTGTTTATCAAATAGATTATTTTAAATATCACAAAGATAAACTTTGAAATGATCAGACATGAGAGCTGAAACAGCTCTGAGACAACCGGACACAAAATATTAAGTTCATGTTGAAAAGGAGGATAAAAAAAGATTAACTATGTTAGATATTAATAATCTGCATTCTTAAAAATTCAACTGATCAATCCTGTCATCTTTAAAATATTAATTTGTTCAAAAATCTTTAAAAGTCCTCCAACAAGCAAATCCAGAACTTTTCAACAAAAAGCAAAACTTTTAAAAATCTGAAAATGACAAATTTAACATTTTTATTTAAGAATGATCAGAAAGAGTTGAGAACTGTCAACGAATGATCTTTTAATGGATTATTAAATTATAGTTGTAGTGATGGTGTTCATAAATATTTGATTTCTTTTATTGCCTTTATTTTGTTTTTTAATAATCCAGTAGCTGCCAATTACTCTGAAACAACAAAAACAATGTTAGGAGTGTTTAAGATTATTTAAGGGGATTTATAAACTGGCAGCTTTTATATTTTTACTGCCAGAAATTTCTATATTTTAGAATATTGACCTTTAATTTCACTTTAAGGCAGAGTCGCCCTCCCTCACCAGGACAGTGTTTAAAGATGTCTCCTCTGTGTTTAAAGGAAATGACTGTTCAGAAAGTAGACTGAGCCTCCCTCCTGGTCTGATGTGAAGGAAGCAGCCTGTATTCTTTTTAGTGACCAGCAGGGGGCGACATCATTCATGCATGAAGAAGTCCTCCTGCAGAGAGGTCTAAGAGGAAATGAGCTCATTTCTATCTCCACTTGAGTTCATGGTTTTAATCAGAAGTCCCAAATATTCCTTTATACTGCATGACGTCTGATTTTAAAATAATGGTCCCCTTTAGAGACAAGTCCACGATAGAGCAGGGTATGGTTTGAGGCTGGGCGACCTGAGATTGAAGAGTGACACCACAGGGACCTAAAACATGTTGTTCTTAAAGACACAGAGAAGTCTTCTGATTGTTTTAGTTAGTTATTAAATTTAGTTTAAAGACTCTTTTTTAATTGACAAAATAAGCATTTTAATTTATTCTGGTTATTGTAATTCACTGATAACCACCTCACTCCTCTTCACCTCTGACCCCTGGTCCAGATATGGTCACTTTTGACTCCAAAACAAAGATGGCTGCCTCCAACATGTCAAACTTGAAGAGTGACACCATAGTGACCTAAAACATGTTGTTCTTAAAGACACAGAGAAGTCTTCTGGTGGTTTTAGTTAAATGCTTTAAGACAGTTTTTTAATTGACAAAATAAGCAGAGTAATTAATTTCTACCTCCCTCCTCTTCACCTCTGACCCCTGGTCCAGATATGGTCACTTTTGACTCCAAAACAAAGATGGCTGCCTCCAACGTGTCAAACTTGAGGCTTCAAAACCAGCCGTCCACAAACCACGGTGTGATGTCCCCTTTTTATAAACAGTCCATGAATTAAACACGGTGTGTGAGGTCTCTGAGTAAACTCTACCATGTTTAGAACACTTGATGTATAAAGTTAAAATGTTCAGGATATAAAATAAATACGTCTGAATTCATAGAAAGACACTTTTTGAACTCTTACAGTGACGAACAGATCCTCGTGGACTCTGCTGGACAGAAGCGTGGTCTGGATCTCAGTCCTCTCTAACGTCACACAGAGTTAACTTCATGTTATAATATTAGAGTTCAACAAGTCTCATAATGATCCCCCTCACAGGTCTGAAAACACGATGCTGGTCCAGCTTCAGGGTCTTTGTTTGGTTCATGTTTGAGACTCCAGAGATACAAAGCTTAGAAAAGGATCGGTCTGAACAGATTCAGAGTCTCTGATAAACCAGGGGAGGAGTCTGTGGAGGACGCACCAGGAAGAGATCAAGTGCTGCTGTTTGACCTTTGTGTCCTCCCTCATGTAGTCCATATCAGGGAGGTCAAATCTCCCCTTCAGTTCTCCTCTGTCTCTCTCTGTCTCTCTCTGTCCCTGTCCCTGTCTCTGTCTCTGTCTGTCTCTGTCTGTCTCTCTCTGTCCCTGTCCCTGTGTCTGTTTCTGTCTCTGTCTCTGTCCCTGTCCCTGTCCCTGTCCCTGTCTCTGTTTCTGTCTCTGTCTCTGTCTCTGTCTCTGTCTCTGTCTCTGTCTCTGTCTCTGTCCCTGTCCCTGTCTCTGTTTCTGTCTGTCTCTGTCTCTGTCCCTCTCTCTGTCCCTGTCCCTGTGTCTGTCTCTCTCCGTCCCTGTCCCTGTCTCTGTCCCTGTCCCTGTCCCTGTCCCTGTCCCTGTCTCTGTCCCTGTCCCTGTCTCTGTCCCTGTCCCTGTCTCTGTCCCTGTCCCTGTCCCTGTCTCTGTCTCTGTCTCTGTCTCTGTCTCTGTCTCTGTCTCTGTCTCTGTCTCTGTCCCTGTCCCTGTCCCTGTCTCTGTCTCTGTCTCTGTCCCTGTCCCTGTCCCTGTCTCTGTCTCTGTCCCTGTCTCTGTCTCGGTCTCGGCCTCGGTCTCTGTCTATGTCCCTGTCCCTGTCTCTGTCTCTGTCTCTGTCCCTGTCCCTGTCTCTGTCTCTGTCCCTGTCTCTGTCCCTGTCTCTGTTTCACTTCCTGAGCATGAGAGTAAATCGTTGTCCCTCTCTTGGAGCGTTCCCGTGAAGTCCTCATTCCAACATGGCGTCCAGCTGGTCGGCCAGGTCGTCGAACATGTTGCCGATGTCGTCCAGGATTGTCCCTGCAGACTTCACCGAGTGTGAAACGCTGCAGAGAGAAAACAGAGACACAGAGTTAGTCCCAACCAAGACATCTGATTGGTCAACAGGCATGTCATTATTACTGGTACTGTCTCTTTAAGATGAAGTATCGCCTCGACTCGCCTTTCTGAGTCGTCCTCCCGGTTCAGTTTTTTCTCCACGGCCTTCAGAGCGGCTTCCAGAGACGTGCTGGTCTGATCCAGTCTCTGCTGAACCACCTCAGTCCCAATGTTCGACTCCGGGACGTTACCTTGACCCACCATACACACTGGACTCCTTGGGGCTGTCATAGAGGGACTCTGGGGGGCCTGGGGGGACGGAGCTCTGGGTACGTAGACTGGAGAGGACGGAGAGCTGAAGGCCACGGATTGGACCCCGCTGACGGTCACAGAAGGAGACGAGGGTCTAGCTGCTGAAGACAAGAGAGGGTTAAATATCAACCAAGTCCAGAATCAGGTCCAAAGTCATGTCAAACAGGGGCCAACTGTAGTCCAACAAGTCTGACAAGTCTAATGCCAAGGACCACAAATCAAGACCAAGATGTCTTAACTGGAGACCAGTAAGTCTGAACTCAAATCCAAAAAGGCCACAGTCAAGGCCATCAAGTCTTGAAAACTTAGACTTAAGACAAGTCCTAGGTCAAGACCTGAAGGTCCGACTGATTAGTTTTTCCTTAAATAACCATCAGGACTACGAGGACACTGAAAGAACTTTACCTTGAGTTGCCAGCAGACTGTGGCGAACCGGTTTCGGAGCCACAGCAGGAGGTTTTGGGGATAGTGGACGTTTGATGGGGGATCCTGTTGCTGGACTGCCTGGTCTCATCAGATTGACCTCACTGATCCTCAGACTGGCTGTCTCCTGGCTTGGGGAATAAGACCTGCCACAACCAGACTCCTCTACCTCTGCCGCCCCTCGACTGGGGGATCCTCCTCCCTGGTCCTTGTCTTTGGGTTTGTGCCGGCGCTTCACCGTGTCCGACTCCTTCAGGTTGAACTCGGGGACTTCGAGGTTCTTAGAGTCTTCTTTCTCTGGAGGCTCAAGCACGGCCTCGGCCCTGGGTGGTCCAGGAGCTTTGGGTCTCTGTTTGATGGTCAGGTTCCCCTCTTCGGCAAAGGGGATGCACTCACTGGAGCTGTTCTGGGGCGATGAAGACCCGTCTAGTCCAGGAGCTTTGGGTTCTTCCTCCTCAGTGTCAGACTTCACCCCTCGATCCGGCTCAGGGACTCTGATGGTCTGGGAGGGAATACACTCGCTCTGCACCCTCCTCCTGACACCTCCAGCCTCTCTGGGATCCTGTCCCGAAGCGCTGAGGGAAGGGGAAGACGGGGCGTGCAGGACGAGGTCTGGTTTAGATCCTGTAAGGTCCCTTCCTTCGGTCTTTCCTTCTATGGAGGCCGCGATGCTTCTCACGCTGACCGGACTGTCGGTCACGCCCCCCACAGACGAGGTGGTGCTGCTGTCGCTCAGCTCGCCGCTGGTGGTGCTGCTCACTGAGCTCAGTCTTTTCGGGGGCGGAGGAGGCGGACCTTTCTTTCGAGCGCGCACGGCGAAGGACTGGCTGCGTCCCACATTCCCGTTCTTCTCTGGACTGGACTGTAGCCGGACCAGCTGGCTGCGGCCCGGTTTGCGGGTCAGGGTTGCGTAGGATGACAGGTGTCCGGAGCGGTACGCTGCCTCATCCTCGTCTTCATCGGGCTCGCCGTCTGACAGAGCGTAGCGGATCTTGCTCTGGTTGCGTTTCTTCGGTGGAGTCAGGGTCATGGTGCGGTCCACGAGCCTCTGAGGGGAGTTCAGGTCTGTGGAACCACAATGAGAGTGCAGGTAGCTGAAACCTTTTAGAGCTGGGGAGCCATGAGGAGAGGAACCGCAGGATCCAGGCAGTCTGGGCTTGGCCGGGATCGCCGGGTACTTAAACACAGTCGCCGTCCCCAGAGGGACCTGCTTAGGGAGCAGCTGCTGCTGCAGAGGTCTCTGATCCCAGCCCTCAGGGTGGTTCCTCTCCTTGGCGGGGCTTCCATCTAGACTCTCCTGAGACCAGCTGTGGGGAGTGATGGATGCTGTAGGAGGCTCCTGGGAGCGTCCGGACCCTCTGGACCTGGTGTCGATGCTCTCCTCGCTTTGAGACATCCCCACGGCGTGTTTAATGGCCAGACCTTCCTCGCAGCCTCCGTAGTGACTGGACATGGCCGACTGCAGCTCAGAGCTGAGCTCGCTGTCCTGGAAGGTCAGCATCTTCGGGGTGTGAGGGGAGGAGCACTCCCCGGCTGAGTCCGGCGGCTCTATGGTAACCAGGTGGAGGGCTCCGGGTCCTTTCCGGCGCAGTGTGCCTGTTCCGGATTCAGCCTGCAGGATCGCCCGGTGGATGTCGCAGAGCTTCTTCACCGCCAGCATCAACTTCTTCTGATGACCTGGAGGGAACCAACGCACCAAAGTAAACCTCACTCATCCCATCAGTCAGAACACACTCAAAGAGTCAACAGATACCAAGTCATTACCCAGCTGCGTGATGCCGATCTCCTGCAGGTCCTCCCATGTGAGGTCTTTGACGATGCTGATGGAGTCGTAGCCGTTCTCAGAGAGCTTCTTGTGGTACTGTGGGAGACCGATGGCACTGAGCCACTCCCCCAGATCAGACTGTGAGAGAGATCAGACCGCTCAGGTGAATGATACCACAGTGAGAGAGGTTAATGTTCATGGTACTCTGAACGGTGAGTCTTACTGGGATGTACTCGGGCAGCCACTCAGGGATGTTCAGGTTGTTGATCTCAAGGGAGATCTTCTTGCGGTGGCCCGGTTTGGTCACTCCGATGGCCGTTAGATCCTGCAGACACAAGATCACATGGTGGTTTTATCCTGAGCTTTGTTACTGCTCCTCTAAACTCAGCAGGTCTCTCTGTAACAGCATGAAATAATCCACATCTCTGCTGCATGACTCGATCAACACAGAGTCATCATTTACCTCAGGAGTCATCCTGCTGATGGTGGGAACATCGTAACCAGCACTGATGAAGTTCCCGGTGTACTGCTCCAGCTGGAACTCACTCAGCCACTGATAGATGGCCTCAGCATCCTGCAACACAGACACCAGACCCAAACCCTGACGTCAGTGAGAGTCAGTATCTGACTGCTGTGTGTTAATACAACAGGAGACAGAGGAGCTGCCTCCTGCCAAGCAGCTGGTTTGAACTGGAGTCAGGTAGTTTCTTAAAGCAGGGTCAGCATAGAGTCTCATAATGCTCCTCTAAAGCTCCAGTTTAAGAGTCTAAATGAAAGAAGTAATAACACAGCAGACGGTAAGAGAGACATGATCTGTACCTTTCCCTCCAGGAGCTGCTGAGGACGAACAAACTGCTGAGAGAAGTTCTGCTCTGCAGGTCTCTGCACGGTCACCGTCTGCCTCCGAGGAGTCCCACCTACAGGGACACGACACCACAGCTCAGCAGGAGACACTTCAGAGTGATCACATCTCTGACACTCTGAATCCAAGGAGTCACACAAAGGTGAGCTGATTTTATTTCACTGAAACCCTCCAGGAGGAGAAGGGAGGGAAGTTACTCAGAGTACTGAGAACAAAACTGAGAAGAACTGAAGCTGAGTTCAAAATATGAAGAATTAAAGGGACATTTCAGAAAAAGAACAGGCATGAAACATGGAAGTTATTCAACTTTAATGAAATGTGACATGTGAAGAATATTCTTCCACAAACATTAAATGTAACCGGGAGGAGATGACCGTCATGCCTTCAGTTTTTATCGTGATTGTCCGACATTTTTATCCTTAAAGAAACAGAAGAGGGAGGAACACTGAGTGAATCAACCTAAGGAGGAACACTGAGTGAATCAACCTAAGGAGGAACACTGTCCAGCTGTAATTCAGTTTATTAATAATAATAATAATAATACATTTTATTTATTAAGCACTTTTCTAAAAACTCAAAGACGCAGTTTAAGAATGTCAAAAGGAAATAAGTGGACGACGCTGAAGTTGAAATATTCTTGGAGAGGTAAAGACAAAACAAGAAAGAGAAAGGAGACAAAGTTTATCCATGTGAAGTGTCAGTAATTCAAAGTAAAGTTAAAAAAATAAACACATGAAGAGTTCATTTGCAAAAACAGATAACTCTGTTTTCTACATTTTCAAAAATCATATCACTTGTTAAAATACATTTTAAATAAAGTTACATTTTTAAGATACTTCTAATTAATAAAGTCATTTTTTCTTAGTCAAAGCCCCCTGACCTCAGGGACACCTGACCTCAGCTGATTGATAACACCTAAAACTAGTAATAGAAGAAATCTGTTTATCTGTCAGTCATCTGGTTTTGAAAATGAACTCTTCATATATGTAAATATAAGACTTAACATTGATGTTTTATTTGTCTAATTTGAAGACAAAGGTGTTAAAACCTTAGAGATTAGTTTATTTTAAGTCCTGGTTGTCATCATGTGTCTCTGAGGACCGTACCTGCAGGATGATCGGGCTGCTGGCTCAGGTCTGAGTGTCCACAGTCAACAGCAGAGGGAGCCGGCTGCACACAGAGAGAAACTCAGGAGTCAGTGAGCTGCTTTAATATCTGATATAACAAGAGAGGAGCTGTGTGTGAAAACAGAGACCTGATTTAACTTTGAATTAAACTGTTAACCCTGTTCAGTGCAGGAGAACAGATCCCACTGAGGACACTTTCAAACTAAGAGTTAAAGATTTCAACATGTCTTAGAATCAGCTGTTAAACATGTGACATAAGTCAGCTCAGTCTAAGCAGACTGATTCAGGATCTCTGATTGGACACCATGGTCTGTGTTCTTATTCCTGTTGTTAATAAAGTTTTATAAAATGTTGAATCTGCAGATTTGTTCTGAAGAAGAGAGAATAAATAAAAATGGAAACCCTCTCCTGATGAAGTCTCAAACACATCTGACTTTGTTTCCCTGATCACAGAGCGGCTGTATCACCGTGACGATGCTTTGTGTACCTTGTTGTTGTTGTCATGGTGAACAGTGTTGTGTTGAATTCCATTGGGTGCGTTGTTACTCTCGGTGCTCTGTCCGCTCCCGGCGCTCCGAGTGCTGCCAACGCTGCCGGTGCTCCCGACGCTGTTCCTGTCTCCAGCTGCAAACGAAACAAACCATCAGATAACTTGAAATCAGGAGGAGGGAGGAGAGGAGAGGGAGCAGCAGGTACTCTCTCTAAACCACAGGGGGCGACAAGCCTGCAGGGGCGGAGGGGCTGAGGGGCTGAGGGGCGGAGGGGCGGAGGGGGTCGACGGCGGGCTGGATGCAGGTTTCTAGAAGCTGTGCTGTGGCGGTGCAGGAGAGCATCCATTAATGAAAGTCATGTAGCCGGCAGCATCAGGCTGTGAGGACGGACAGAGTGATCAACTTTCACTCTGTTTCTACGATGCACTACGACAGTCTGAGACGTCTGAGACTCTCACTGCAGGCCAAGAGTGTGATCTCAGTGAGAGAGGAAGTGCAAAAGCTTTAAAGCAGAGCATCTACACTTACACTACGACGTGAGGGATTAAAGCAGGGATTAAAAAGAGGACAACATCCCCAGAAGTACCTTTACAAATACTAATAACTATAAAGAATGCACAGAACTCCAGAGCTAAACCCTCAAAGTGATCTGGGTTAAGACAGGGATCAGTTCTGGCTGTTAAATCCTAAGTGCATGAACACAGATCTGTAACATGTCTAAGGTTATCTGACAGCCAGACGCTCTGAAGCAGACCACACAGTGAATCATTCAGTGTTTGGACCCGACACACCAAGGTGAACATCAGTCAACTAAAGAGGGTGTGAGATGACCCGGGGCGACATCAGGACGCTGATTCATGCTGCTTCAGTGATGTGACGCTCTGTGATGGGACCTAAAGTGAAACTTGCAGGTTGGAGACCTCAGTGAATCCATGTGAAGGAACTTTAGAAGGTGTTTGTGTCTAAAAACCCCACCCCTACTACTCCACCCTGAGTGGAGGCAGAGTCAGAGAGTCCCCATCCTTACATCTGGTAAAACATATAAAAACAATCATGAACTTCCTCAGCAGATATTCTCAGACACAGGTGTGTATTAATGTAAAACGTTTAACCTGCAGGTTGCACTTCAACAAAGTGTGTGTTGATCTGAAGTGTCACCTTCAGGTTGTGGTGTGATATAAGGCAACATGATGTAATGTCAGAGGCAGTTTAAGGCAATGCAAACGGCCATGAGGTTCAGGAGGAGATATGAGGTCCTATAATACAGTATTGAAGCAATTTGAAGAGTCATTCAGTAATATGAAGGGAAGAGAAAGGAGGTATTTAAAGCACTATCAGATCATGGAAGGGACAGAGGGTAATGTGAGGAAACAAAAAGACGTGATGATGACGTGCAGAGAGGGATATGAAATAATGTAAGCAACATGATGAGGTCACATGAGGCAGCATGAGGTAATGTAAGCAACATGATGAGGTCACATGAGGCAGCATGAGGTAATGTAAGCAACATGATGAGGTCACATGAGGCAGCAGGAGATAATGTAAGCAACATGATGAGGTCACATGAGGCAGCAGGAGATAATGTAAGCAACATGATGAGGTTACATGAGGCAGCATGAGGTAATGTAAGCAACATGATGAGGTCACATGAGGCAGCATGAGGTAATGTAAGCAACATGATGAGGTCACATGAGGCAGCAGGAGATAATGTAAGCAACATGATGAGGTCACATGAGGCAGCATGAGGTAATGTAAGCAACATGATGAGGTCACATGAGGCAGCATGAGGTAATGTAAGGCAGCAGGAGGGAACGTGAGACAGCAGGAGATAACATGAGTCAGGTTGAGGTATTGTTAGAAGGAAATGAGGAAATGTGAGACAGTATGAGGTAATAGGAAGTAACATATGGTATCATGAGGAAGCATTAGGTGATATGAGGTAATGTCAGAAGGAACTGAGGCATTATGAGAAGGTTTTTAGGTAATGTTAGGCCTGCAAGAGGTAATGCATAAGGGGCTGAAGTAATGCAAGAGGGAATGAGGTAACATGAGGTAACATTAGTTAACGTGAGAAGACTTGAGGTGATGTGAGGAGGAAATTAGGTAATGTAAGCATGGCATGGCATGGTGTGGCATGGTCTGGCGTGGTGTGGCATGGTGGCGTGGTGACATGGTGGCGTGGTGACATGGTGGCGTGGTGACATGGTGGCGTGGTGTGGCAGTGTGGTGACATGGTGTGGCATGGTGTGGCATGGTGTGGCATGGTGTGGCATGGTCTGGCGTGGTGTGGCATGGTCTGGCGTGGTGACATGGTGGCGTGGTGTGGCATGGTCTGGCGTGGTGTGGCATGGTCTGGCATGGTGTGGCATGGTGTGGCATGGTCTGGCGTGGTGTGGCATGGTCTGGCGTGGTCTGGCGTGGTGTGGCATGGTCTGGCGTGGTGACATGGTGGCGTGGTGTGGCATGGTCTGGCGTGTGGTGACATGGTGGCGTGGTGTGGCATGGTCTGGCGTGGTGTGGCATGGTGTGGCATGGTCTGGCGTGGTGTGGCATGGTCTGGCGTGGTGACATGGTGGCGTGGTGTGGCATGGTCTGGCGTGTGGTGACATGGTGGCGTGGTGTGGCAGTGTGGTGACATGGTGGCATGGTCTGGCGTGGTGTGGCATGGTCTGGCGTGTGGTGACATGGTGGCGTGGTGACATGGTGGCGTGGTGACGTGGTGTGGTGACATGGTGTCGTGGTGACATGGTGTCGTGGTGACATGGTGGCGTGGTGACATGGTGTCGTGGTGACATGGTGGCGTGGTGACATGGTGCGGTGACATGGTGGCGTGGCGACATGGTGTCGTGGTGACATGGTGTCGTGGTGACATGGTGTCGTGGTGACATGGTGGCGTGGTGACGTGGTGTCGTGGTGACGTGGTGTGGTGACATGGTGTCGTGGTGACATGGTGTCGTGGTGACATGGTGTCGTGGTGACATGGTGTCGTGGTGACATGGTGTCGTGGTGACATGGTGGCGTGGTGACATGGTGGCGTGGTGACATGGTGGCGTGGTGACATGGTGTCGTGGTGACGTGGTGTGTCGTGGTGACGTGGTGTGGTGACATGGTGTCGTGGTGACATGGTGTCGTGGTGACATGGTGTCGTGGTGACATGGTGTCGTGGTGACATGGTGGCGTGGTGACATGGTGGCGTGGTGACATGGTGGCGTGGTGACATGGTGGCGTGGTGACGTGGTGTGGTGTGGTGACGTGGTGTGGTGACATGGTGTCGTGGTGACATGGTGTCGTGGTGACATGGTGTCGTGGTGACATGGTGTCGTGGTGACATGGTGTCGTGGTGACATGGTGGCGTGGCGACATGGTGTCGTGGTGACATGGTGTCGTGGTGACATGGTGTCGTGGTGACATGGTGGCGTGGTGACGTGGTGCGGTGACATGGTGGCGTGGCGACATGGTGTCGTGGTGACATGGTGTCGTGGTGACATGGTGTCGTGGTGACATGGTGTCGTGGTGACATAGTGGCGTGGTGACATGGTGGCGTGGTGACGTGGTGTGGTGTGGTGACATGGTGGCGTGGTGTGTCGGGTCCTTGTAGGAGCGTTGAGCCGGGCAGCGAGGCAGCTTCAGAACAGCCAGGGGGGGTGAAGCTGATGTTCGGGGGCTCTTACCATGACACGAGTCCCTGAGAACCCAGATGTCCTCGAAGGGAAAATCAGACTGAGACAGGCGGCTCGGACACAAACCTATCAGACACAAAGACTCTGATGGACCGGGTTCTGTCAGGGGGGCTGACTGAGGGGGGGGGGTTAAGGCGTGTTGGAGGACACAGATTAGAAAGCAAAGGCTTGGACCAAGTCTCTGTCTTGGAAAAGAAAAGGTAGACCTGAGACTTTTATGGAGGACAAAGAGAACACGTCATGCACATTAGTGATGGTCCTTCCTGTAGAGGCAGGGTTAGAGTTAGAGACAAACCTGCTGAGGGATCAGGAACACGGACAAGAGGGTGGGTACCTGCGCTGGTAGTGAGGCCGTTGGCTAGCGGCAGCACCACGTGGGTGGGGGGTGCATACAGAGTGTAGGAGTCGTCAGTCTGAGGGGCGGAGCTGAGGCTGCAGGACAGGGGGGCTCTGGAGTGCAGCTGCTGGCGCTGGGTGGGCAGAGAGGCGTGCCGGGACAGGGTGCCCCCTACAGGGCGAGACGGGGAGGAGAAGAGGAGTGGGAGGAAGAGGAGGGAGGAGGAAGAGGAGGGAGGAGGAAGGGAGGGGGAGGTTATCAAGCTGATGGTTAGAGGTGGAGGTCAGTCATTATTTGGTGTGGATGGAGAGATGGATGCAGGAGGGAGGAGAAGAGGTGGAAGCATGGGATGGCTGTGGAAGCAGGTGGATTAGTCCTACTCAGAAGGTGGGGCTTAGAGTCTAAACCACGTCCTACATGAGGTGATGGAGGGACTTAGAGTCTAAACCACGTCCTACATGAGGTGATGGAGGGACTTAAAGTCTAAACCACGTCCTACATGAGGTGATGGAGGGACTTAAAGTCTAAACCACGTCCTACATGAGGTGATGGAGGGACTTAAAGTCTAAACCACGTCCTACATGAGGTGATGGAGGGTCTGCTGCGTAAACACTGAAATGGACTGAAGTGGATCTGACTGACGGGGACGTGTTCACAGAGAGAGACTCAAAGACTTGATGTTTTCATGAAGGACCACGGTCTGCAGGACTGACCGTTTCGCCTGCTGATGACCTCCACGATGGACGGAGAGAAGAAGCCCACCCGGTCTGTCCCCCTCTGGGTGTCGTGGATGTGGCCTTTCCAGCGCCCGTCGATGTGCTGCTCCAGCACCTAAAGAACACCAGACCGGTCACTTAAAGGCTAAAACCAGCTTCTCTTAAAGTCTGGACTCAGACAGGAAAAACACTGGAGCAGGATTTCATCATCATGATGTCATGAAGCTGTGCAGACTTTTCCACTGATGGACTTTAGTGAACCTTAGTGAACTTTAGTGAACCTTAGTGAACCTTAGTGAACTCTAGTGATTCTCAGAGCAGACTACAGTGATATACTTTTAATGCAAGTCCAGACATGAAGCAACATCTGCATCACACCGTACAGGTTTACTCACCTGACTGATCCACAGAGCGGAGAACAGTCAGCTTTTATTTCCAGATTTATTTTACTTTTACTGAGAATAAAACCAAACTCTCAGTTTTACTATCAGCTGCATGAATAAATATCATTATTTTAATTATAATCACTTTATTTTATTAATGTATTTATCTATTTATTTCTTGAATGTATCTGATCTCTTTAACTGTTTTCTACTCTTACTATTTTTATTATTTTATCCATTTCTGTCGTTTCTTGTCTCTGTTCTTTTGAAACAGGAATTAAATATAATGAGAAAAAAAGGAAAAAATAAAATAAATAATCATTTGTATATAAATCAAATATATATGTATTTTTATTTTTATTTATATACATTTTATTGTAATTGTTGTGTGTTAGTCTCTACCTCTAAACCCATTTCTGCTTTATGTTCAGTCATGATAAATTCAATTTGTATTCATTTTATTCAATCGCTGTAAAAAAAATTTGATCTGATGTAACTCTGTGAAGCTCTCAGGTTTATCACTGAGGTTCATGATCTACAGTTTGAGTCTCTGACAGAGAGACAGACAGAGTGACAGCTGATCCATCAGAGAGTCCCAAAGAGAGGAGGCGTGTTCCTGCTCCATGCAACAAGACACACTCAGTATCCAAACTAGAATCCAGAGGTTACAGAGGCGTGTGTGTGAAGCCCTCAGTGTGTGTGTGTGTGTGTGTGTGTGTGTGTGGAGGACATGTCTCCACCTGTCTCTGATAGACGTTCACTTGTTGTAACATTAAAGGTTAGTCAGTGGAGTTCAGAGAGCCTCTCAGAGAGCCTCTCAGAGAGCCTCTCAGAGTCTGACAGAAACACTTGAGTTTAATATTTTCAAACATACTGAGTAATAATTAAAGTTCCTCCTTACAGTTTGTGCTGACAGAGATATTAGGTGCCTAACCTGTTTTTAGTCCCAGACTGTAAACATGTTTATTTAAAGATGGTCTCTTTGAATGGGTGTGTATGTGGTTTCCTGTGTTTCTGCAGCCAGCCTCTAGTGGACGCTGGAGGAACTGCAGTTTATAACACTTCCTCATGGGCTTCATATTTTAAGACTGCAGGTTGCCGCTCGGTGTAACACGGTCATGATTAAATGCTCTCTGAGTTTCTCACCGTGATGACGTCTCCGGCCCGGATGTTGAGGGCGGTGGGGTCGTGAAGGTTCCAGTAATCCTTCAGAGCCCGGACCTGAAGGATCCCTGTGGCGTCTGTCAGGAAACATCCAGAAAGACAGAGCGGTTAGAAACAACATGAACAGGAATTATAGAAACATTTAAAAACTGGCAAAACCTTTTAGAGAAACTCAGTCTGCCAAGAAAATGAGGCAAAACATGATTATCAATTAATTATCATTAAAGGGAACTCTCTCTCTTCATCTCCCTCTATCCCTCTCTCTCTCTCTCTCTCTCTTCATCTCCCTCTATCCCTCTCTCTCTATCATCTCTCTCTATCCCTCTCTCTCTATCATCCCTCTCTCTCTCTCTTCATCTCCCTCTATCATCTCTCTCTATCATCTCTCTATCATCTCTCTCTATCTCTTCATCTCCCTCTATCCCTCTCTCTCTATCATCCCTCTCTCTCTCTCTTCATCTCCCTCTATCCCTCTCTCTCTATCATCCCTCTCTCTCTCTCTTCATCTCCCTCTATCCCTCTCTCTTCATCTCCCTCTATCCCTCTCTCTCTCTCTCTCTCTCTTCATCTCCCTCTATCCCTCTCTCTCTATCATCTCTCTCTATCCCTCTCTCTCTATCATCCCTCTCTCTCTCTCTTCATCTCCCTCTATCATCTCTCTCTATCATCTCTCTATCATCACTCTCTATCTCTTCATCTCCCTCTATCCCTCTCTCTCTATCATCCCTCTCTCTCTCTCTTCATCTCCCTCTATCCCTCTCTCTTCATCTCCCTCTATCATCTCTCTCTATCATCTCCCTCTATCATCTCTCTCTCTCTCTATCCCTCTCTCTCTCTCTCTCTCTCTCTTCATCTCCCTCTATCATCTCTCTCTCTCTCTATCCCTCTCTCTCTCTCTCTATCCCTCTCTCTATCATCTCTCTGCCTCTATCCCTCTCTCTCTTCATCTCCCTCTATCATCTCTCTCTATCATCCCTCTCTCTCTTCATCTCTCTCTATCATCTCCCTCTATCATCTCTCTCTATCATCCCTCTCTCTCTTCATCTCCCTCTATCATCTCCCTCTCTCTCTTCATCTCCCTCTATCATCTCCCTCTCTCTCTTCATCTCCCTCTATCATCTCCCTCTCTCTCTTCATCTCCCTCTATCATCTCTCTCTCTCTATCCCTCTCTCTCTATCATCTCTCTCTATCATCTCTCTCTCTCTCTTCATCTCCCTCTATCCCTCTCTCTATCATCTCTCTCTCTTCATCTCCCTCTCTCTCTCTCTCTCTCTCTCTCTTCATCTCCCTCTATCTCTCTCTCTCTCTCTCTCTCTCTTCATCTCTCGAGGTTTCTGCCTCGGTCTCAGCAGATGTGTGTCTAACATGAGTCTGGTCCTGCTGGAGGTTTCTGCCTCGGTCTCAGCAGATGTGTGTCTAACATGAGTCTGGTCCTGCTGGAGGTTTCTGCCTCGGTCTCAGCAGATGTGTGTCTAACATGAGTCTGGTCCTGCTGGAGGTTTCTGCCTGTTAAAGGAAGTTTGTCCTTGCCACTGTAACTTGCTAAATGCTGCAAAGTGCTCTGCTCATGGTGGATTAAGATGAGATCAGACTGAGTCCTGTCTGGAAGAGGGGACTGGATCTGATCCGGTCTTGATGTTGGGTCTTTGTTGATAATAGAACATAGAGTCCAGTTTAGACCGGCTCTGTTTGTAAAAGAGTCTTCTAACTTTAGACCCACTTAATGAATAGTTAGCTTAAGAACATCCTGCTACAGGTTACCAAAATAAGAGTTTAAATATAGATCCAGACACACATCAGTCCTCAGAGTCGCTGCTGTCACTATCACGGTGATTTATCCCTCACAGGACCAGCAGACGTTTGCAGCCGCTAACATAACACATCAATAATTAATGTGTGTACAATCATTCATCTGAGCCGCAGCAGACATGATGGGAAAGTCTCCATCCATGTTTAAATCACTTCTTCAACACAACCGCTCATTATTCCCTCGCTCTGTTCCCACAGGAACTTCAAAAGCCTGCAGGATTACAGAGCAGAGAGCACACACACACTCACACACACACACACACACACACACACACTCACACACACTCACACACACTCAGTATATACAGCTCTGTTAAATTTGAGGCTGAATGTGAGCAGGCTGCTCTTTGAAGCTGTGAGAGCTGACTGATAAAGAGTCTGACGTTACGTAACCCTGAAATTTAAACACAGCTGCTGTTTGAATTATGTCAGGTGAAGCTCAATAAGTCTGCTGCACAGAGAGACCCAGATACAGAGCGAGGAAGACGATGTGACGGAGAGAAGAAGAAGAAGAAGAGGAGGAGGAGGAGGAGGAGGAGGAGGAACTTTAGTAGAAGTTTCTAAGTAGAAGCAGAAAAAGTGGTTTAGGTTATAAAAGTGTAAAAACGTCTCCGGTGACTGTCGTACTGCATTTCAAACACCGTGAGTCACGAGCTGATGCTGATGCTGATGTGGATGTTGATGTGGATGTGGATGTTGATGTTGATGCTGATGTTGATGTGGATGTGTAGCAGTGTTGTAGAGTGTGTGGTTGTGTGTTGTACTGACAGACTGAGGTAATAAGACCCAGCTCATAAACTGTAGTTAAAGCTTTAAGTTGTAGTTTCAGATAAATCCTGCAGACACACTGACAGCTCCTCGCTCATGTGAGGCCACCGACTGAATATAAAGATGGACGGCGCATCGCCTCCTCCTTCTACTGCACAAGTGAAGCCAAAATACTCCTGTCACTTATTTTGTAGTCTTCCCGTGTTAGTCTCATTTTAGTCTTGTTTCTTCCCTTACAGTCTTGTAGACAGAAACTTAGAGCACAGTGTTAGTCAATAAAAGGTCTTTACATGTCAGTCATTACTTACAGTCAGAATGTTTCTCTTGTTTAACTCAATCATTCAGATGATCAGAGACTGGAATCAATTGTGTAAACCTGCAACATTTCTCTCTGGTAACACTTCTACTTGTGTAATACTTTAATCTGTTAATTCAGCCAAGACTCTCCCACCGCTGTAACACTGCTGTGCTGCCCCTGCTGGTCATCCAAGGTAATGAAAGGTCATTACACTGATTAAAGTTGTGGTGTGGAGAAATGATCCTTACTCCATGTGCAGCCACTGTGAGTATATTTCATTTCTTTGAGTACTAAAAAAAGGGCTGTATTGCACTTTTACGACGGTCCCTAAATGCACCACCGTGTTTTATTCTGAAAATTAACCGGATGTTTTCATTTTGTTTTGGTGAAACCTGACTTCCTGTCCCGCTCCATCTGCTCTGTTGAGATTGATGCGTCGTGCTCCGGCATCCGGGACAAATAGGAGTCTTATGGATCTGATCCGGAGGACTCCGACCTGCCGGATCAGAGACGCAGCAGGAACACAACGGAGCGGATCCAGTGGAAGTTAACACACTGACTAGAGTAGAAACCGATCAGACATGGAGCTGTGACGGATCAGAGACGCAGCAGGAACACAACGGAGCAGATCCAGTGGAAGTTAACACACTGACTAGAATAGAAACCGATCAGACCTGGAGCTGAGACGGATCAGAGACGGATCTGGTGGAATTTGTGGAAAAGTCATCCCCCTCGTCTTCTGAAGATATAACTTCCTGGTTTAGTTCTGCTGCTGACGCTCTGACACCATCTCTATCAACATGTTTACAGCTTCATGTTAAACTAAGGCATGAATGAAACATACAGAGCATTTTAAAACAGACAGTAACCTAGCAACAGTAAACTCTGGTGGGAAGCGCTCTGAAATTGAGGCTATGGGCGCTAAAAACAGCTGCAGTGGACACGCCCCCTTACTGACACACACAAAGACAAATGAACACATGGACATAAATCAGTGTGACGTGATCTAACAGCAACGACTGAAGTCATGTTAGGGAAACTTTTCAGAGTTTGACCCATGTCCCGTCTGTTTATATGGAGGAGGCGGGCTTTAGGGCCTAGACTGCAGCCAGTCAGCAGGGGGAGCTCTACATGTTTTGGCTTCACTTTTGAGGAGCTGTCAGGTCCGTCTTTATGTGCAGTCATTGACTAAAGCCAGAGATAACCTCACATTACATCGTGTTTACAGTCTCAGGTTGAAGCTAACACTTCCTGGTTCATGACGCTTACTGACTGATACTGGAGCTAACAGTGCTAAGCTAACGATATCATGATGAAATCCTCATGTTTGAGAATCTGAAAGCACAAAGTTTAAATTAAGTTTCTGTTAATAATTTATTGTGGACTTCCAGCTGTGCTTGAATAAACTCAACCCTCTGCTGCGTGTCTTCCCTAACTCTTGACTCCCCACATGTCCTGTCTCTCCTCAGCTGTCCGATCTAATAAAGACAAAGATCACCAGGGAAATATCTTTACAAATAAGAATAAAAATATGTACTTATGGTGGTCCTCCACTGACCTCGCAGCAGCTGTTTGATGTCCCTGCTGGCGTGCGACGTGGTGAACTGGTTGACGATATCCAGCGCCGTCTGGTTGTACGTGTTTCGGATGTTGACGTCTACTCCGGCCTGCAGGGACGACACAGAGGACGATCAGGGTTACTGTCTTCAGACCCGGTTCTTCTTCTTTAACTGGTCTCTTTGATGCAGTCTGAAAATATGCAGTCTGAAAATGTGCAGTCTGCCCTCTGGGGCTCAGGAGAGGCTTGATCTGATCTTACGTCAGTGTGGAACTGAGAGGGGAAGTGTCGCTGCGGGGGGACTGAGAGATGAATGGAGTGAAGTCACTGTGGGTTAAACACAGCAGCTCTGACAAACACTCTGATTGGACTAAAGTGAATCAGTGAGAACATTTTCAAAGAGATGTAATGCAGCTCTTAATCCATTTTAAAATCTCCTGCTAACATTTCCTGCAGTCTCCCTCAGAGGACGGTCACAGAGGGAGTCCAGCAGGGCAGGCAAGGAAAGACACGATGTCAGGAGTTAAGAAATGATAAAAATCAAATGTTAAATCATCCAAAGTTAAACACTGAAGACTCACATCCAGCAGCAGACGCACCACCTCTGTCTTCCCGTACAGTGACGCCTCATGGAGAGCCGTTCCAGACTTGGTGGTCTTGTTGATGTCGATGCCGGCCTTCAGCAGAAGCCTGAAACAAACAGGTACAGCAGTGAGTCCTGAGTGTGAGTGTGTGAGTCCTGAGTCTGAGTGTGTGAGTCCTGAGTGTGAGTGTGTGAGTCCTGAGTCTGAGTGTGTGAGTCCTGAGTGTGAGTGTGTGAGTCCTGAGTGTGAGTGTGTGAGTCCTGAGTGTGAGTGTGTGAGTCCTGAGTCTGAGTGTGTGAGTCCTGAGTGTGAGTGTGTGAGTCCTGAGTGTGTGAGTCCTGAGTGTGAGTGTGTGAGTCCTGAGTGTGAGTGTGTGAGTCCTGAGTGTGTGAGTCCTGAGTGTGAGTGTGTGAGTCCTGAGTGTGTGAGTGTGTGAGTCCTGAGTGTGTGAGTGTGTGAGTCCTGAGTGTGAGTGTGTGAGTCCTGAGTGTGAGTGTGTGAGTCCTGAGTGTGTGAGTGTGTGAGTCCTGAGTGTGAGTGTGTGAGTCCTGAGTGTGAGTGTGTGAGTCCTGAGTGTGTGAGTGTGTGAGTCCTGAGTGTGTGAGTCCTGAGTGTGTGAGTGTGTGAGTCCTGAGTGTGTGAGTCCTGAGTGTGTGAGTCCTGAGTGTGTGAGTCCTGAGTGTGAGTGTGTGAGTCCTGAGTGTGAGTGTGTGAGTCCTGAGTGTGTGAGTCCTGAGTGTGTGAGTCCTGAGTGTGTGAGTCCTGAGTGTGAGTGTGTGAGTCCTGACTGTGTGAGTCCTGAGTGTGTGAGTCCTGAGTGTGAGTGAGACCTGCCCCACAATGAAACAATGGAAAAACACTAAATTATCAATTATTAATCATTAAATTCAACTTTTTTTTGCACTTGAAAAAAACAAACAAAAATAAGTGTATTATAATATATCATCAGAAGAATAATAATTATGTCAATAATTCAATTTTCTATTTTATTTCCCCAGCCCTGACACCATGAGCAATAACTGCTGGATGTGCCAGGTTCATTAACCTAACCTCACTCCTGTATGGACTCTATATTTACATTCAAATGTTAAAGGATCATTTCAAAATGTGAAACTCTCTGGAATAAGAGAAGACTCTGTCACACAGACACGTCCTCAGTGATCTCCTCTGAGCTCAGATTATAACGTGTTGAAGTCATTCAGGAGGATTCAGTAAAGCAGCTCTGCCTCATTTACACAACTCTCCTCTTTAAGACTAACTATCACACAGCAGGACCATGGAGAGAGGTAAAACACTGACTGGCTCTCACACACACACACACACACACAAGCTCACACACACACACACACTCAGATACCAGGAGGATAAGGGTTGTGAAACTGGGTCACAGGGATGCCGATGTGTACTTCAGCGCTCTGCAGGGTATTTGAGGCATGAAGAAGAGACAGGCTCTCACAAACCAGAGTCCACGTCCCACATCCCCATTACTCAAATGTGCTGGCTTGGTGGTAAACAACCACACGCCACAGAAGCCCCGCCCACCTCTGACTCCAGAGATATGACACTGACTAAGTGACTGCTGCTGCTGGTTTAGTAAATTTAAAATAACAACACTAAAAGTATTGATTGTATGGGAGGCCGTATGGGACATTATTCACTCTGTCCCTGTCACATACAGAGATTCTCCCGTCTGATCACCTTGAGCGCCTCATACATGCTCCCATATATCTATATATATATAGATCCTAATGCTTGGTGCTAATCTCACTTTATGATGTCTTTGTGTCCGTTGCGTGCGGCTAGGTGCAGCGGCGTGGTGAAAGCTGAGTCCGTCTGCTCCTTCCTCTCCCCCTCCAGCAACGCCACCACCATGTTACTGCTCAGCAGCAGCTGGGCCACCTGAGGACGAGGAGGGGGGAGGAAGAAGATCAACAGAATGACAAAAAGTACAGCCAGAACTCTTTAGACACAACAGGGACTAACAAAGAGAGCGT
>NC_048291.1:392991-395070 GCF_009762535.1 Notolabrus celidotus
GCTGCTACAACTACTACTATCCGTCTCCCCACTATCATCTCTCTCTCTCTTCATCTCCCTCTATCCCTCTCTCCAACACGGTCTCAGCAGATGTGTGTCTAACATGAGTCTGGTCCTGCTGGAGGTTTCTGCCTGTTAAAGGAAGTTTGTCCTTGCCACTGTAACTTGCTAAATGCTGCAAAGGTCTCTGCTCATGGTGGATTAAGATGAGATCAGACTGAGTCCTGTCTGGAAGATGGTCTGGACCTGAAAGTTTGATTAACCAGGCTTCAAACATAAACCTCACCTGGACTCTCCCGAACTCACAGGCCAGGTCTAGAGGAGTCTTCTTGGCCTTGTTGACCAGGCAGGGGTTGGACTGATGCTGCAGCAACATCTCAGACTGAAACAGACAGACAGCATGACTTACAGCGATTATCTGATGTGTTAAATCATCTTCATACTTTAGCATCACAGCTGGTCTGACTCTTCACAGATTCCAACACCTGCAGGATGTCGTCATCGTCTCTACTCTCTGAGGTTTTGATGTTGACGCTGAAATCTGTGTAATATTTCAGTATCTGCGGGTCAATCAGATGATGTAACCTGGGACACACTCTGGGCTCACACAGGCTGCATAAACAAAGACAGTTATGTGTCATTATCACGGCTCAGCAGGGACCCTGCAGGAGGGATTACAGAGATGGAGGAGGTGATTCCAGAAAGAAAAACCCTCTCAATGTTAATCTGGAACGGCGGGTTGTTTACAAAAGAAAGGACTGTGTTTAAACTTTGAATCTGAGGGCTGAAATCAAGGAAACAAATCTGAAACTTCTGCCTAAGAAGAGACGCGAATAAAAGACACTCACACAAACTGACTCTTAGTGAATTAAAGCTCCAGTAAGGAGTTTTCAGCTGGTGTTGTTGTGATTGTTGATATCCTAAATAAAAGAGCAGCCTGCAGTCAAAACAAAGCTTTTAAAATGTTGGTCAGATGTAAACAAATAAAAATCTGATGAAGTGTCTGAAAGTGTTTCTCAGCAGGGGTCAGGGATAAAAACAGATCATTTGGCTCACCTACATTCATCCTAATCCCGCCCTGACACACAACAGAAGGGTGTGTGTGTGTGTGTGTGTGTGTGTGTGTGTGTGTGTGTGTGTGTGTGATTACAGCAGGAAGCCATCCTCAAATCTGACCTCAGGATTAATACAATAAACAAACTGCAGTGTTCATTTCATCCGACGATCATCGCGCACATCTGCTCCGTTTGAGACGCACAACAACACACAAACAAGGTCACTAATTAAACCCCCCTTTAAAAAACCTCCTCCTCCTCCTCCTCCTCCTCCTCCTCCTCCTCCTCCTCCTCCTCCTCATCATCATCATGATCACCGCCTGGATCCCCTCAAATCCTTTGTTTGTTTGAAAGCAGAATTGAAAATGAAAGATGTGACCTCGAGTCCTCTAATCTCATCCAGAACAAACCTGAAACTAAGAAACATGAAGTCTCTTAAAGCGACAGGACGCAGCTTTAAGAGACTTCATAGAAGAAGAAATGGAGATTAACAGAATTAAGATTTAGATTAACAAGAATAAAGTCATAATTAAAGGTTACAGTGTTTGATTTTGAGCATGTGCAGTGACTTCCACTGCAGAGTCATGTCTGTGTTTAATGCAGTGACTTCCACTACAGAGTCGTTTAGTGTGAACTGACCACAGGGAAGTGTCCGTACTGGGCCGCCAGGTGAAGTGGGATGTGCCCGTCTAGAGAGACCCCGTTCACTGAGGCTCCAGAGCGGAGCAGGATCAGGACCGACTCGGCCTTCCCCTGCCAGGCGGCGTAATGCAGCGGACGCATCCCGTTACTGTCCTTGACGTCGACCGTGGCCTGAGCCTCGATCAGAGCCGACAGCAGCTCTGTGGTCCCAGTGAGAGCGGCGTGATGAAGAGCTGAAAACCTGAGAGAGAGAGGGAGAGAGAGAGGGAGAGAGAGAGAGAGAGAGAGAGAGAGAGAGAGAGAGAGAGAGAGAGAGAGAGAGAGAGAGAGAGAGAGAGAGAGAGAGATCAAACACTGAAACATGAAGAGTTTATAAGAGACC
>NC_048291.1:395570-413070 GCF_009762535.1 Notolabrus celidotus
AATTTAAAAATCCTCCTCAGGTAAGAACACATCGTTAGAGTCTGACTCCATCATAATAAATATATTTATTTCATGTTGACAGACATGTGTCCAAGCTAACTATAAACCACCCTCAGATTCAGATTTGTCTGACACACCACATGCTGTTATTGCAATATTGAAGACGCATATTTTTTGGTGCCTTCAAAAAGACATAATCTTATTTTAATATCATACTTTCATAAAGCTTAACTTGCAACTTCAAATTCTTCATTTTTTCTAACCTAAAATCCCCAAAGAGACATTTATCTCCTTCTTTGCTCAAATGATGCATGAAAAAATGGATCACATCGTGTCCAAACCACATCATGTCCATTTCAGTGAGTGACATCCAAACTGTGACCGTCCCAATCCTCCAGTTTGTATCAACATATAGAACCAAAACTCAAAGAGATCAGAGCTTGATGCTTCAGCAGGTCTTTACCTTCATTTTTGGGTTTATCATCCAGGCAGACACCTCCAGCAGAGCCAGACTCATTGCTTGACATCCGTCTGCCATGGTGGGTTTGGGAGTCAGAGTTTGAGAAATGATCCACTGAACTTTTTATAGGTGTGATCAGAAACAGGCTTTAAACCTTTCACTGATTACCAGCAGAGTTTCAGGACACATAGGATTAGACCTGGACACTTAATCAGGTCTTTACCTTCATTTATGTGAAATCATTCAGAAAGATCCAACATTTATTCATCAACAAGAAGCACCAGGCAACAAAAACTGGATCCTAACAGCCAGAGACCCTGAGCAGAGACCCCGAGCAGAGACCCTGAGCAGAGACCCTGAGCAGAGACCCTGAGCAGAGACCCTGAGCAGAGACCCCGAGCAGAGACCTTGAGCAGAGACCCTGAGCAGAGACCCTGAGCAGAGACCCCGAGCAGAGACCCCGAGCAGAGACCCCAAGCAGAGACCCCAAGCAGAGACCCCGAGCAGAGACCCCGAGCAGAGACCCTGAGCAGAGACCCTGAGCAGAGACCCCGAGCAGTGACCTTGAGCAGAGACCCTGAGCAGAGACCCTGAGCAGAGACCCTGAGCAGAGACCTTGAGCAGAGACCCCGAGCAGAGACCCTGAGCAGAGACCCCGAGCAGAGTCCCTGAGCAGAGACCCCAAGCAAAGCCAGTCTCATTGGTGGACGTCCGTCTGCTGGGACGAGGTAACCCAACCATTTGATATATTTGTCCTGTAGGTGTGTCTCTGATTCTCTCCATGTCTCATGTTTGTGGTTTTGGGAGTCACCGACAGTCCACCTGTTGTTTTGTTCAGGTTTCAGTTCGTACGCTTTGAACCTTGATTATCAGCAGAGTCTCAGGATCTCTCCAGAGATGCTGGAGACTCTCTTCCTGTCATGCAACAAGATGCATCAGACTTCTTCCTTTTTGCCTTCATGCACACATATCAGGAGGAAGTTCAGGAGTTTATTGTTCCATCCTCCACAGAGTCCAGAGTCTGTGTGTCTGAATGTCAATAAAGAGAAACCAGAGCCCATCCCTTCACAATAACTCTGATGTGGTTTGAGAGGCGTCATAGCAACTGTTTACGGCCTCCAACCTGACAGGATGCACTCACTGTCACATCACACAACAGTCACATGTTCAGTCATGTGACCTCTGAGCCAAACACTTACAAAGAAAAGAGAGCTGAGTGCAAAACCTCTGTTACATAACTCAGGGAATAAAGAACACCAGCAGCCATTACTACACACACACACACACACACACACACACACACACACACACACACACACACACACACACACACACACACACAATACACACAGGACGTAGCCTCAAACTAGATTCATTATCTTCTTGTTTTCATTTCAAAGCAACTGTAAAAAGTGAAGGGAGGCCGCTGTGAGCGAGCTCAGAGGCAGGTTACACCGAGAGGGGCTGATCTAATTAGAACAGAGAGAGTGTTTATAAGGAGAGACATACAGGGACTGCAACAACACCAGACACCAGAGCAGAGGTTCAGCAGCAGTTCAGGAGACGTCCCACAGGAGGATCGGACCAGAGTTCAAGTTCACCAGAACCTGTGTGAGGTGACAAGTGAAGCTCAAAACCAGGACCGGGATTTAACGGCGGGCGCCATGTTGGAAATCCTGACTCCACCTCACTTCTGATTGATCTAACCACAAACTCTAAGCCTCCTGTCTGTCAGCTCACCCACAGTCCTGCACCTTACTACAGAGGGGTTATAAAAACAGATTACTATCATAAAGTCATCATGAAATATGAAGACCAGATCAGGGTTTTATACGAGGTCTGCAGTGTGTTGATATAAACATGCTGCATGTATGAGCTCTGCTGTGGTCTCGCTCTGTTCTCCCTCATCCATCAGCAGCCACATGATGATCCTCTCCTCATCCATGTTGTCTTTATCGGCCTCTGAAAACCTCAGACCTGTTGACTCCATGCCAGGCTCCAAACATCATGATGGTTCGTTGATGAGGCTAGGTTGTTTTGGTGTCTGACTTCCTGTCTCTTGTGTACCTGCTGTAGAGGGCCCCGGATTGCCGGAGCTGAGGAGGTGCAGAGTCAGCAGAGACACAAACACAGACTAGAGTGAAGTCTATGAACCTGTTAGACGGCCTGAAGACAAATCTGATGGAAGTCCCCAGTAACATGGGTGGTAATGAGACTCCTTGGCTTTTAGAGCCAGCCTCCAGTGGACACTTGAGGAACTGCAGTTTTTAGCACTGATTTTTCTCAGCAGACGTTTCAGTTTAGTCTGATGTCTCTTCTTCTCTCAGATTAGGACTGGGCTGAAGTCTGAGATTATCTCTCTTTGAGCAGAGACCAAATGTAAAAGTGTATCTTTCTCTCAGGTTTATCAAAGTTCCTCTCTCTGAGGAGGGTTTGGTTTTTAGATCTGCTTTATCTCTCTCTTAAGCAGGACTAAGTAGGACTAGTTTAACTTGCTTCTGAGGAAGAAACACCCAGACTTCATCTTCTTCTTCCTCCTTTATTCCACCTTCTTTCAGTCTTTGTGTGTCTCTCTGAGACTGATGTTAGAGTCAGTTTCTCTCTCTGAAGGATTATTCTGATGTTTTTATCAAACGCCAACCTCCGGTCTAAAGATATGAGTCCAATGTGGAAGTGTTAAAAACTGCAGTTCATGGAGGATCCACTTGAGGCTGGCTCCAGAAGAACCAGAAACCACATACACTGACTTGATTGACAGGCGGGGACACTGTAGCTGTTGGCGAGGAGACTCAAAGCCCCGCCTCTTTACATCACAGTCGACAGCAGCAATATGGCCGCCGCTGAGGATTGGCCTCAAAACAGCTCTTCAGAAACAGACGGGGGACCTCACGGAGACCATGTCCACATTTATACAGTCTCTGAGTCTTTAAAGAGGCGGTTTATGATCCTGCAGGTAGGACTAGTTAAATCTGACTTGGACTAACTCCAGACCCAGCATGTCGTTTAAACCAAAGTCAGTGTTGCTGGTTTTCTCCTCCGTCCTGACGCCTCAGAGTGGACTGGTCCACAGACATTCAGGGTCCAGAGGGACCCCTCAGCAACAACACACAGGAGCTTTGTCTCCCCGTTCAGAGGTATGCCTGGCCGGCTTTACAGCCTATAGGCAGCCTGTGTGTTTAGAGGACCAATTAAACATTTAACACACCAACAGCAGAGCTGACAGGCAAACACTATCAGCCCAAACACAGAGGCCGGATCTCACAGACCGTCTGAAAGGTTTTAACACATTCCCTCAAATCTGGGCCGTCAGGAGGGGAGTGGAAAGTTCCCTCCTCATTACCCAGCCGGTTTATAGTTTCATGTTTGGAGATGAGAGGTAAAAGTGGAGCAGGCTGAACTCCTCCAATACTCCCAGGAAGAAGAAACCGATTGGCTGAACACGCCTGTGTCTCCTGTGTTTGACCTCTCTCTCCTCAGCGTGTGTTATGTAAAAGAAAAGTCCTGTTTCTGCAGAGTCTGACTGGAAGAGTGAGAGTGTGAAAGACTCAATGTGTTCCAATTACATCCAGGCATGTCAAGTGACTCCAGTTTTCCCCTTTTGTCAGCAGGAAATCCAGAATATGACAGCGAGCGGAGCGCCGTCCACACAAGGAGCGCTGACTTCCTGGAGTTAGACAGGTTTGCAAATCTGGGCCGGTGTTCATTAAATTAAGGATCTCACTTCCAACCGGCCCAGAATCTCACACACACGCAGTTTTCTGTCCTCCTGTAACGAACAGGAATAAAGTCAATGACGCACTTTCCTTCAGGAGGGAACTTTGTTAATATTCAGGCGAGCGTTGGATGAGTCAGAGGCTGTCAGAGGCGGCAGCAGCAAGAGGTCGCTGCGAGGAAGAGGAACACAAATGTAGAGTTTGAGGGCCGACCTTCTTTTCTGTGTGTGAATGAATGAATGAATGAATGAATGAATGAATCCCTTTGATGATAAACAGTGCTCAACGAAACTGACGAATCAAAGACTTTCACCATCATGAAGCAGATTTACAACCGAGGCATCGGTGCATTAATACTTCACGGCTAAAGACTAGTCTATTGTTCGTCATATTCAGAGACAGGAACATATTTACAGTCTTCATTTAAAACGTTTTCTATTCTCAAACTTAAGGTGCATTTGGACCAAGAGTTCCGAGGTCTTTTAGCCCCCTGAACTAAAAGGTTCCTGGTCCCCCATTGTTGTCTGTGTTTGGACCGCGGGCTGAAGTCCCGGGTAGATTGTGTAAATCAGGCCAGTGACGTATGGAGGAAACAAAGTAAATGCACTACACCACCAGACCAGTAGAGGGCAGTAACACAAAGAGGAATGCCATTCATCACAGATGACACCATAGAAGCAGACGGGTATCATTCTGAGCAACACAACAGTTAGCCTGTTAGCATGAAGAGACTCAGCTGGTCTGTTTTAGATGGTGCTATATTTCATCACAGATGGATTCACTGAATCAACACGTGAGAGGAGATAAGCGCGAGTAGCAAAGACGTTTCAACACGGCTTTAAAATCCTTTGGAACTCAAAAAGCCGTGATCGCAGAGATCGGCCGGTGTTTTGGTTTAAACGGCGACCCTGTTAACTGGAGACTCTCAGCCGGATGCATCCCTCATAAACGTCTTTAGACCATCATTAAATATCTGATGAGGATATTTTGAAATCTTAATAAAAACTAAACTAGTTTGCATTCCCAGGAACTCCCTCTGTGTTTCAACAGCTGTGTAAACTCCACAAACACTGACACGTTCAGCTGAAGGTCTCCAGTTTACAGGGTCACTTTTAAAAGCGGAACACCGGGAGGAGAGACGCATTCACGGTGGGCTGAGAGAAGACTACTGTTACAAGCTGCTAAATCAAGAGAATCACAGCTTCTTCTTTTGAAAAGTACACACACATACAAAAAGATAGAACAAATAAAAACTAATGAAAGAAAGAGAAATCAAGAGAATCACAGATGTGTGTGATGTTATTGTGGACGGAGGGAGGAATAAAAACACTGAGGTTAATCTACCAATCAGACACGTTCAGCATTGCAGGCCACGCCCCCTGAAAGTCCCGGGACCTTTGAAAAGTACTACCCCCCTAGCAGGGGCTTTTTAGGGGGGAGATTATCTACCCCTGAACTAAAGTTAGACCCTGGGTCCACCGGTCCAAACACACATAGTTCCTGGGTAAACAAAGAGTTTTGAAAGAAGGACTCGGCAGTGAAAAGTTCTCCACTGAGAATTGAACCAGTTTTGAATTCTTCTATAGGAGCCGGTTTCTCACAGATTCTTTCCCTTCTTAGTTTTTTCTGTAACCTTGGAGCTTCATGTTATATTTACTAAAACATCCTCATAAGAAGCTGATGCTACTTCCTGCATCTTAACTCTAACCTGAAAGACGACAGGTTGTACTCTGACTTTAAAGTTATGGAGATCAAACTAGACAATCCAGCGAAGCCGGGGAAGTGTTCCTGAGGTGAACGGGACTTCAAAGAGCAAACTGTGAGGCTCTGTGGAGAGAGCCCGTCCAGAGGAAGACAGCAGCTCTGCCAGCAGCGCTCAGAGAGGGGAGGATCTCTGTGGGGCCTGATTGGCTGAGTCGAGTTTGAACCCAAACTCATGAATAAAACATGACAGAGATTCGGTCTGAGAGCGGAGGAGACGGCAGGCAGACATCCAGAGAGGGCGTTAGGAGGTCCACCCCCCTCCCCTCCTCTCTAACCCCCCGACACGCCGCTCGCCGTTTTGTTTCGAACTCAACGGCCGTCCTTTCATAGAGACATGACGGGTTTACGAGGCTCCAATAATGGGACACTGATGAGCTTCAGCAGCAAACATCACTCCTCTGGGTCAATAATGAAAACACCTCCTGCAGGACACTTTGTTCTGGAAGACAGATGGAGACGTTCCAGGCCAAGAGGCGTCTATTTGCTTTGTTTGAGGTTTAAACGTTTAAAAACTCAATCTGTCCTTTAAAGAGACGTCAGACTATAACCCTGAATCCTGTCAGGGTTAGAGCTGAGACCCTTTAAAGAGACTTCAGATTATAACCCTGAATCATGTCAGGGTTAGAGCTGAGACCCTTTAAAGAGACTTCAGATTATAACCCTGAATCATGTCAGGGTTAGAGCTGAGACCCTTTAAAGAGACTTCAGATTATAACCCTGAATCCTGTCAGGGTTAGAGCTGAGACCTTTTAAAGAGACTTCAGATTATAACCCTGAATCATGTCAGGGTTAGAGCTGAGACCCTTTAAAGAGACGTCAGATTATAACCCTGAATCATGTCAGGGTTAGAGCTGAGAAGAGTTAAGACCTGGTTCTGGTGATATGGAGGTCTGATGCTGGCTGGTGTCAGTTAGTCTCAGAGTTAATGATCAGCCTCTTTCAGAGGATTCATTTGATGCTACATTAAAATGTTTCACGGTGAGTTTCCAGGAGCTCTTACAGTCTGTGAAGCATTGAGTTAAATAATCTTCTTAATTTGAGTCCCTGGTTTTTAATTTTGTTCTGTGATATTATATCAAACATGTTTCAAATGACATTTCATTCCTCTGAAGTTAATGAAATTGTATCTCTGGGGGAACCTGTTTTTAACATTTAAAGGGGTGCATCCTGGGGCCATTTTGCACAAACTGAAATATTAAATATATTAAAAATGTTAAAATTTTCACCAGATCTGATAAGTATGCAAAGTTCTGTAATTTCTGAAGCATGTTTGCATTTTTAATTCCAGACTTTAGGGGTCTGAGCTCCACACAGCGGACCATGCAAGGACCCCCTATCTGTCTTTCTGTTCCTTCATGCATCACACATGTAAAGATCTTTTGACAAACATTAAAGCTACTGTGAGTCATTTTTGTTGTGTGGATTCTGGCGCCCCCTGTGGCAATTTTTTTTATCTTTTCATTGCTTTGTTGATTTTGCAGATGTGTAAATAGTCTCTTGATCTGCTTCCTTTGCAAGATTAAATGTTCGAATTATCCAAAACTTTTGCAACTGACGTTTATAGAGACTTGTGGATTGAGCTGCCCCCTCATGTCAGACTGTACCCAACCTTTACCTCTTAAAACCCGACTTAAAACATATTTTTACTCCTCAGTTTTAGCCCAGCATGCAAGTTTTGTGATCTCTGTTGGTTCTTTTATTTTGTTTATTTATTTGTATTAAAGTGTTTCTCATTAGTTTTTAAATGTTATTATGTGTTTTATTGTGATTATTTTATTTTATTTTATTTTATTTTTTACAATGTTTTATGTTCTGTGCGTTTTAACTTATTTTACTCTCTGTGCAGCACTTTATTAGTAAACTTAGTAAAAGTTTTTTAAATGTGCTATATAAAGGAAGTGGATTGGAATTATTTATTTTGCATGTTTTTGTGACTAACTTTGTCTGACACCCACCCTGTTACCCGTTGCAGTGGATTTAGGCATCAATATTAACAGGATTGATCTGTTTTGTTTGATTTTGCAGCTCTTATAGAGGCATCAGTGTTCATTTCAGTCTGTTTTAAAACCACTTACAAACCTCAGCTTTAACTCAATGTTAAAAACCTTTGTTGTTGTTGTGTTGTAAATATATTTCAAAGTGAGACTAAAAGACTCTGACTTACAGTTTAAAGTGGAATAAAAGTACTTTAAATGTTGCATTGAACTCCCTAACATGAAGAAGCTTTCTGTTGTAACCATCCTAAAGTCCCAGAGCCAGCTCACACATCGTTCCCTTCACTTGTCAAAGAATGCTTCAAACCTAAAGTCAGGTTATGAGATTAGTCCATTAAGTCCTAATTCAACAGAGCGCAGCAGTCACAGCGGACCGACTGTAAACAGCACAGCTATGAGAATGAGATGCCACAGCTTCTGGACAGACCTGGACCCCCTCCCTCCTCCCAAATGCTATAATTCCCTTTAATCCTGGCTGGGCACCATCTGGGAGCTCCTTGTGATTTGGGTGATAGCGGTTGGGGGGAGACACTGAAGCACCAGATGTCAAATATGTCCTTTAAAAACCAGATGAAATCTCCTACTATGAAAACAGAGGCTGCTGACCTCCCTCTGTTTTTATGAACATGCAGGTAATCCTAAAATCTGAATATGTGCTTTAACAGAAACACACAGCAGAGACGTGATCATTTCAAAGTGTGGGCTGGAACAATGGCAGAGAGGCTCTCATGTAACGTTCGAGGTGATGGACGGGGCGTGTTGAGGAGGAGAACAATGACAGGGGGTCATGTGATAGTCTGCAGGAAGTCCCTGAGGGAGCAGGGACGGGCCCGTCAGCTGGCTGGGGAGACATCTACACCCTGATCTAGATCCTCCCCTACACCTGCTGCTGAACATGGGGATGAAGATGCATTCAGGTTATTTAATATTAACCGTAAATACCAGCTTCCATCTTTTATGGTGACATAGAAGTAGGAAGTCTATGAGGACAGAAAGACGTTCATATATGGAGTGAATTTTCTCAGATGAGGATCTGCCAGATAAGAGTAGCTTATGTCTGTTTGTGTTCAAATGTTTTGCATTTTTCTGCACAATGTTCAGGGCCCTAGCACCGCACGGTGTGAGGACACTCATTGGATATTTTTCTTCCTCCCTTCCTTCTTTTTATTCTGCAATGAATTTTAAATCTGGCAGTTTTTAAACGCTCCAAACTCACAAAGGTTTACATCAGTATCAGATCTTGTGTGTCCGTTTTTATCATTGTATGGCGGTCATGCAGCAAACTTCAGTAAAACTACTCCACAGCGCCCCCTTCAAATTTTAAAAACGGGGTCCCCCGTAGAGATTACTTTGACATACTTAAATTAAGTGTTAGTCAGGTCAGGTCCTACAAAAAAAGCCTTTAGCATCCAAACCAGAACCCTACAGGAAGTCCGCCATTTTTATTCAATTTTAAAATGAAGGCGTCATTTTGGGGGATTTTAAGGGTCCACATGTGACAGAACTACTCAAAGGGTTTTTGTCTGATCCACTTGAAATATCGAGGGTGTGGTGATGACACACTGATGCTGAAAACTGAACTCTTCCTCTGAAAGCAAACACTGTGTTGAGATATGAACAGAATCAGCTGAATTAAAACACAGCGGCTGAAACACATGGAGCTGAATTAATTCCCCCCTCTCTCTCTTTCTTCATGGTTTCTCTCATTCCACTCTGCACTCCTCTTACCAAATAAGCATGTGTTCTGCACTGACGCTGAGATGTTGAAACCCTTTTATAAGAATCATGGGACCTTCTGCTGTCAAAAGTTGAACTTTGTCACATCCAGCCTCTGAGTCTGAATCAGGCTGCTGCAACACTGCAGCTTTGAGTCTTGACTAAAGCCTGGGCGTGATCACTGAAGCATTAAGAGAGAATCTGCAGAGAATCTGCAGTTATGGATGTATAACACTAAATGATACCAGCTTTTCTTCTTCCAGCTTCATTCTTAGAATCAAAGTCTGTGTCTTTCCTGTCAGCGTTACATCACCGCCTCCACATCCTGCCCATGTTTGGTAAACAGTCCAACTCCTCACCCTCCTGACCCTCCTTCACTTATCCAGCAGAGGTCAGAGGTCACTGAGATCACACTGGGTGTTATGTTTGGACGGTCCTGTGACAGGTGAGAGGTTATCTGCCTGATACAAACTGACCTCCTGCCAGCCTCCGGGGGCCTCACGGGGGTCCCTCAGAGCGCCTCAGTGGAGGCCCTCTTTTCCAGGCAGAGAGGCGACAGTGTCCGTCAGAGAGAGGAGGGTCAGAGAGTCCTCCACACCAGCCTCACTACAAGTTCTTTCCACTCCACTCTTCAATGTGTTCTAGAGGATTCAAAGTAATCACACTGACAGCAAACAGACAGAGAAACGATCTGTCAGAGGATCACAAACATCAACACCGGTTTACGGTTCAAGGACGTGTGACGGCAGCAGGAGACAGATCTCAGCCAAAAGCTTGTTTGAGCAAGTCAACGCCTCCACAGCCTCTGAGGAGGAAACCTGCAGGAGATCAAGGGAAGAACTGGAGCTGACACAACCTCAGTCTGCAGAGAAAACCAAGCCAAAATATTAAAGACGGATCCAAAATATAAAGAAGGGAAGTGTCCCACAGCTTGGAGTGTTTGTGTGTTTATAGGAGCAGAAAGGAGCAAAACACTCTGAGAAGAAGGAACAACCTTAAAGAGACGACCACTGAGGTTTCAGGACAGGAAACTGCAGCAGGCACCAGATAGATGCAGCAACTAATGACAGAAACCAACATTTCAGACACTGAATCAGCTGACAGAGAACTCTGAGAGATCTGGAGCTATCACTTAATCAGAGCTGGCCCCAGAACATGAATGATTCAAATCCCCGGTCCATGAGCTGGATCTAGCCGTGAGTCACGGCCAAACTCCACCAGAACCATGTCCAGATCCTTCTCTGATCCGTCTCTGATCCATCTCTGATCCATCTCTGATCCGTCACAGCTCCGGATCTGATCGGTTCCTATTCTAGTCAATGTGTTGACTTCCACTGGATCCGCTCCGTTGCTGTCTGGTGCTCATTTCCTTTCCTCAGCTTTTTTTCCTTGGCTTGCCTTCCCTCAATGCTCATTTCCTTTCCTTTCCTTAGCGCTCATTTCCTTTCCTCATCTTTCCTTTCCTTAGTGATCATGTCCTCTCAGGAAGGACTTTGAGCTGTTATATGTGATGTTTTCATATTCATATTTTGATGCATGGATGTAAATGCATCATAAAACTGATGCATAAGCAGAGTGATATTTCAGAATAAAAGCCCCCGTGTGGGGATCACTTACTGTTCCTGTTGGTTCTGAGTTTGGACAGCAGCTTCTGAGTCGACGGCAGGTCTCCATTCTTCACCGCCTGCAGCAGGTCCTGCTCCTTCCCCATGCTCCCTCCCTCCTCGTCTTCCAACCAGCTTTATTTAAAGTCCCCGCTGCCGCCTCCTCAGTCAGAGCCTCCGCATGCTGAGCACCGGAGACCCGCCCCAGGTGAGACTCTCTCCGGTCCTCCCGTGTCTGACGCTCAGCTGACAGCCAGGAAACAGCCACACACACACACACACACACACACACACACACACACACACACACACACACACACACCCTGTGATGTTTCCTCCCAGGCCGCAGAGATGGAAAAACTCCCCCGCTGATTAATTTCCTGCTCAGACTTTATTTAAGGAGAGGCGATACTTCCAGAGTCTGGAGAGCGATGGAGCTTCTGTTTGAGGAGGGGGGGCTGGAGAGAAACAAGAAAACCAGATCAGATGGTCCGTTAGAGAACAGCCTCCCTCCCGTCTCCTCAGACCAAACTGAAGGTGTCGGGCCAGACAGACGGACCGCTGAGAGCTGCAGATAAAGTCCAATTAAACAGAAACAGACTCAGCATGGACCCAAAACATGCAACAAGGGTCTGGGTTCAATCACATTTAATCAGTCCTAAATCCACTTTGAATCCACTCATTAGACCCTGATCCCTTTAAAGTCCTGAATCCAATTAAAAGTTAAAGCTGGTATCGAGCAGCAGGACTTTATTTACATATTTCTAAGTTTGAAGGATTCATAAGAACGAGGTTTTTAGAGTTCCTGCAGACGGCCTCAGACAGCAGCCTGGAGTCAGGCTTTAAGGGCTGCAACGTAATCCTCCAGGAGAACGTATGAAAAGTGTTTCTATCAAAGAGAAGATTACAAATGTATTCTTAATGTGTAAGAGCATTAAGAGAGGATTACTGCAGAGATGGACCTTTTTGTTTAAGTGTTGGTTGATGTCTTTAAACCTTAGACTGCTGAGACATCGCTCTTCTCGACTCGACAGATAAAAACAGACATTTAACCCGGGTTGGTACACAAGGGTCCAAACTAATCAGGGGTAGACCGGCAACCCCAGCGCTCCATAGGTGAAACTGCTGTTTGTGAGTAGAGTTACTTTGAAAAGAGAGATTTAACAGCGAGGTCTACCTCTGTCAGTTAACTTCCATCCTTCAAAAACTCACAGGTGTTTGCAGGAGTAGACCAACACCTCCCATGATCTGTGAGGTCAAGTTACAGTCTAACTCAATGGGGTCTAAAGTGAGTGAAATAAGTCCTCTAGTTTAAAACAGGGATCTTAGTCTCTTATCTTTGTAGTGACCATTCTTAGAAGTGGTAGACCAACAGCTCCAACGTTCTGCCAGGTGAAATTACTTTGAGGATAAAGAATTAAAGAATGTTTCTGTCTTTTTCTTTACATTTCCTAACAACGCTCTATCTCCATCTGAGTCCTTTCTGTAACACCCAATTCAAACAAGTCTTATCAGTGGTAGACCAGTAACTTCTGTTATTTAAAGGTGACATATCATGCTCTTTGTCATCAACATATCTTGGTCTAAGAGGTCCCCAAAACATGTCTTTAAAGTTTATTGCTCATAAAAACACTTTGAAATCAGATTCTGGTCTGCCTGTAAACCCCTCTTTTTCAGCCCTGATCAGAACAGGCTGTTTTCTGTGTCTGTGCCTTTAAATGAGAATGAGCTCTCTGACCACGCCCCCTCAGGAAGTGGGTGTGGCCTCGGCCGTCCAGCACGTCGATCTAATGTTTACATGTTGGCTGAATATACACGGCTGCTCACAGACCCGCGTTACTTCAACCCTCTGAATCTGATCCAGAATCTGATCCTGATGGAGAGGCGCCTGCAGCAGGACCTTTCTGAACCATTGGTCACAGATTTAGTGTTTCTTGTTGTTTTATTTGTCAGCATGTCGACGTGTGTCTTGGTACACAGCTACCAACATGTAGCTATGTGGCTATGCTAACTAGCGCTAGCACTTTTCCATGAAAACTAAAAATCATCCACTAGATCTTCAAATCTGCAGACGTGGGGAGTCAAAGCGACCTTTGTGTTTATTAAGACAGCCTACAACTAGCATGCCTCCCTCCTAAGCTCCTTGTTAGCACACATGTGTGCAGGGAATGAAAAACGGAGGAGGGGTTGAGTTGTATTTTATACAGTCTATGGGCTGAACAAGCTCCGAGCTCTGACTTCCTGTTACAGACCGGATGGCGTTGTGACGTATGAAAAACACTGAAAACTGAAACGGCTGGTTTCAGCACACATTTACAGAAAGGTGGAGAAATCAGAACAGGGGCAGAATGGAGTCTTTGACTTTTCAGGGGGTTTGTAGACAGGGACACAGATTTCAGGGAGACAACCATTAAAAAGTCCAGTTTCATGATATGTCACCTTTAAAGATGTCTTGAGGCTTCAGCTGTATCAGGTATTAAACAGACATCTTAGTCTTTAATGAAGAGGTCTGTCTCTTTCAGGGTTCTTACTTTAAACCACAGTAACATAAAACAGCAGCTTGAGACAGAGGTAGAGCAGCAGCTCTGTTTCTGTAGGTCGAGTCAGGGGGCTCAGAGGTGAAATGGTTGTTACAGGTTTATAAAAACACTTCCTGTATGGAGCTCACAGGAACACAGAGAGGTAGACCCACAGCTCCCAGGGTTTGAAGTGTGGAGTAATACCTGCTCTGAGTGAACACGTCTCTGTGTGGATAAACGTCACTGTGGGTTGTTCTCCTCCCTGTGATCTGACAGCCTTAAAGCAAACAGCCCGGTGTGAACAGCGCTGTAAACACACCTGTTACCTCTCACAGGTGAGCCGAAGTGACCACAGGGTGACCACAGGGTGACCACAGGGTGACCACAGGGTGAGCTCAGAGGTGGCTTTAATTACAGCTCAGCAGCCCTTCAAACACAAACAGCTCATGAGGGATCCACTTGTGGGTTTCCTCTGCTGTGTAAACACTGACGGGGACACCCAGAGTCCTCACTAACAGCTCCATGTGTTCCACACGAGGGTCCACCAAAACTCCAGGATCTTTATTCACATCTCTGAACCAGGGCAAAATAAAACGCTGAGTCTTGAGTGGCCTGGTCCGGCTTGCCTGCTCCCCTTGGGGGTCTGGGATGAAGTCCTCTATAGACTGTATTTCAGCTGGAGAGCAGCTACTTAAACTCTTCCAGCCCAGTGACCAGGCTCAGCTCACAGATGACAGAGAGAGAGGTTAAGTCTCCGGGCAGCGTCTCTGCTCCGGTGTCCTGCAGATAACTGACAGTCTGGACCTGCATGAAAACCTGATCTCTCCTGCAGCACCGGGTCCTAAAAACCCTGCTGAGAACAAGGAGAGTTCTGCAGCTGGATCACAGAGGTCTGGCCCTGCGCTGAGCTCTGCACGGCTCTCCTGGTGTGGAACATTATGTAAGCATGGAGCCGGAGAGGAGCACAGGGTCTATAAGCAGAGCTGTCAGTCCCGTTTACACCCATCATCACGTCCCGGTCTTTCTTCCTCCTCCCTCGGGGCGTTTTGGATCCTCGCTGCATTCATGACAAGGGGAACAATAACTCTTACATTTCCACTCTGACACAGCAGGGACTCCAAGTCTCAGTGAAGTGGTCCACAGTGGACATGAATAAGTCAGTTTATGGCTCACAAACAAGAGTCAGTTGACAGTTAGAGCTTTGAAGTGAAGTTAGAGTATGATGAAGTGTTTTATCACTCTTACATGAAGCCGCTCACCAGAGAGTTCCAGACTCTGGCTTTAAATGGTCTTAGTGTGTTCTTTATTTACTTAGTTAGCACATAGAAATCACATGTTTAGCTTTAGGCAAGGTTTTTAATGAAGTTCTAGCAGGTTCAGGTGTAATTAAGAAAGGGATGATGTATGGTGAGCAGGTGGTTTATGGGAAATAGAATCCTGATATTATCCTGCTTATTACCAGCTCCTAACTTCAAATACAAACACACTGATTAAAGATATTTTACTGATTTAAAGTAGGGGTGTAAGGATTCATCTCCTACATCCATGTATGGATTTATATTCCTGTGATCCGACTACATCCATCTGTGCTCGGCTAGTTGTCCTTCCAGACCAAGCCGAAGTTTTGACGCTCTCAAAATCTCCATAAATTCCTCAGGACAACTCGATGACAGGTTCAACTGTTTCCTTCAGCAGCAATATTAAAACAGTACAGAAGGGTGTCAATGTTCCATGTTTGTATCCACAGAGTCCAGAATGAATAAAAGAGAGCAAGAAAGAGAGAGAGGTCAAAAAACTGTGTGGCTCCACTCTCTCTGCTTCCCTATCTGCTCATTAATTAAAACTTAACGAGGGGGCGGAGCTACAGCATGCTTTAGCCACCCTTCCAACACATGACAATCTACATCACTAACCACATACTATATTAATATGATGAGAATAACTGACAGCATTATGGACTTTAACTATTCATCATCTTTATTGAATATATTTATCTTGATCCTTATAAATGAACTGTTTATGTAAATTAGTATTTGTACATGAACTTAAATTATTATAACACCATGAATTGTATTTAGGCTCCTACAATGGTTTTAAAGGTAATAAATGGAGTATATGGATACAAGGAAATAACACATGATTTAAAGCACAGCTGACTTTAAATGAATGTGTGTTTTTATCACTTTTAATGATAAAGATTCTCTCCCTCACTCACCAAACTCAAATCCTGATCAAACCCACCTTTTCACAAAGACTTTTAACCTGTAACTGATTGATTGTTTGTTTTGCTGATTTGTTTTTCTATTGTATTATTTATTTTCTTGTAGCGCTTTTATAAATAAAATGTATTATTATTATTATGTTGAAATGCTGAGCATTTCAACATATTGTTATTCAACTTTAAACTTTTTATTATTATTTTTCTTCTTCCGTGCCGGGTTTCACAGCCTTCAAATTTTGACCGATTTTAACCGTTCAAATTTTAAACTCTTCAGCTCCTTCACCTCTTTCAGGCTATATCTTTTCACGTATTCAACCTTTATACTTTTTGAATTATTCAACTTTATTCAACCTTTATTTTAACATTGAAACAGATGGGGCGGAATCTTCAAATCCACTTCAACTTCTTCAACTACTACAGCTCATAGCTTCAGCATACTTTCACTTATAGACTCCATTCAAACTTTAAAATGTTCACAAGACTTTCAGCTATCTACACATGTTTCACTTTTTTGATACCTTTCACAGTTTCACAGATTTCACTGTTCAAAAATTCATCAAATTTCAGCTCTTTCCTCACTTTAACATTGGTGTGTGTGGGGTGGAACTCTGGTGGGCAGAGTGAGAGGTTCAAAACTTAGAGTGGGCAGGCTGGGAAAAAAATGGGACATGGCCTCTGGAAAAATTGCCAGAAAATCCACAAATTTCACTCCACATACACAAATAAGACATCAAAACGTTCCCTGTCTTCTCCTGCTTCTGTCAAAGAGGTAACCAAAGCCAAAGATTGTACCGTTGAGTCAGCAGGTCACCAACTGTCAGAGAAAGTCTCTCTGCTCGGCCATCTGCCGTAATGTTAAATATTTCTGGAGGTTAGCACACATTTCACTTATCTTAACTCGCTGCCCTGACTACATTTCTGAATGTACAGACATGAAAAACACATCACTGTGTTCATCAGAGTCTTCTGATGCTCACGGTTTGATCCTTTTTCTGATAGCTATTACGGTTATCGCACAGTGAGGGCATATGTAGACCCTAGTTTTCCCATGAATCCCATTCTAAATCAACTGTCACACAGCAGTTACACAGCTGGTCCCATCACAATGGAAACAGTTAATGACAGTTGGAGACACAGGTGATTCAGATGACCTCATCACTTCTGACTGACACAAAGACACACGTACACACATGTGATTCAAAGACACACGTACACACGTGATTCAGATGACCTCCTCAGTGAGTGACAAACACACACACACACACACACACACACACACACACAAACACACACAGGTGATTCAGATGACCTCGTAAGTGAGTGACAAACACACACACACACACACACACACACACACACACACAGGTGATTCAGATGACCTCATCAGTGAGTGACAAACACAAGCACACACACACACACACACACAGGTAAGACATTTCCATAGTTTGTCAAGCAGTTTATACATGCTACTACTTCTAACACTTTGACTTCTTTTTAATTTTTCCTCTT